>NC_057795.1:595705898-595735739 GCF_018294505.1 Triticum aestivum | reverse complement strand
GGGGTCACACGACCACTGTGGGAGCTCGCAGCCGAGCACAGGGCGTGCGGGAAGGGGATGACAGGGAGCACGGGCTCACCGTGCACTTGGGCACGATGTGCTTGTGATTGTTGCGGCGAGCTCCAGCGTCGGTGAGCGGCAGGGAGGAGTCAAGGAGGACTAGACAGGACAGACAGTGCGGTGCGGCAGGCTAGCTTGGCCTCAGGCGCGGGCATAGACGCGGTAGTGGCGCTGGCGCAGCCTAGAGCACGCCAAATGCATGCCAGGGCTCCTGTCCACACGCGGTCACCGCGTGAACTGTGGCAACACAGTGTCCTGAGGAGTTTTAATCATCTCAATAGTGTTGTTCGTGCAGTGTTAGGTCTAGCAAAGGTGATGGCACATTGCTAGGCCGACCAGATTTAACAAGAGAGCCTCAGCAAGTTCCTGGACAGAAACTTGTGATCAAGTTTGGGAAGAAACCAGAGAGAATTAAGAGCTGATCTTTAGGGGTTAATCTTATCTTAGGAAGGTAATGATGCCCTAAAAATTTCAGCTCCAGAGGATCAACCAAAAATGCACTTCCTTCACAACATGCATTTTCTGACCAGAAAGGATAAGATTTTCTGTAGCAAAAATACTCCAAAAAACCATGAAATATTTTTGCATAGGAAGTTGGGCCAAGGTGCAAAGAATATTTGGGAATTTTCTCAGATTTTTGTGGGCAAGAAAAATGAGGGTTGCTTTGGAGCAGAAGTGAATGAAGGGCTTTATCAGAGAGAAAATGAATATTTTCCATTTAAGAAAAATATTCCCAAGACAATGTTGAGGTATGACAGAGGTCAAGAGATGTGTTTGAGGGTGAGATGAGTCACTTGGGTTAAAATCAAAGAAATGCCCAAGTGATTAAGTCCAAATGAGTTGATTCAAAACTCAAATTCAATTCAAAATGCAATAAAATCCAGAAAAAGAAAAAGGGCAAAAACCAGGGTGTCACAAACCTCCCCCCTTAGGATGAATCTCATTCTCGAGATTCAGTTGTTCAGGAAACAATTTAGGATATGGTGTCCTCAAAAAGTCTTCCCTTTCCCAGGTAGCTTCACTCTCGGTATGGTGGTCCCGCTCCACCTTGTAAAACTTAACTGACTTGTTGTGGGTGACTCTGTCCATCTCATCCAGTATTCGGAAAGGTTTCTCTTCATAGGTCAGATCACTAGCAAGATCTATTTCTGCCATATCAGTCTGGTTTTCAGGTGGTGAGATACACCTTCACAACTATGATACGTGGAAGACGTCATGTATTTCTGAAAATTCAGGAGGAAATTCCAACTGATATGCCATTGTGCCTGCTTTGGTCATAACTGGAAATGGACCAATATATCTTGGTGCAAGCTTTCCCTGAGTCTGAAATCTCTTGACTCCTTTCATGGGTGTGACTTGGAGGTAGACATATTCACCAAGTTCAAAACTGATTTGTCGGTGCTTGGAATCATAATAACCTTTTGTCGGGACTTGGCCAATTGCAGTTTGTCTCGGATTTCCCTAACTTGCTTCTCGGCTTCCAACATCAAGTCAGTCCTGAAAATAGGGCTGTCTCCGATCTGGGACTAGTTTAATGGGGTATGACACTTGTGTCCATACAAGGATTCATATGGTAACATCTTGAGGCTGGTTTGATAGCTATTGTTGTAGGAAAACTCGGCGTAGGATAGACTATCTTCCCATTGGGTCCTTGAGCAAGAGCACATGCCCTGAGCATGTCTTCGAGTATTTGATTTACTCGCTCCGTCTGGCCATCTGTCTGAGGGTGATAAGCTGTGCTATACTTCAATGATGCACTACTAGGTAAAAGCCTAGCAGTAGCGCGGGTGGCCGTGCTACTGATACAACGCTACAGCTAATGCTTATCAGTAGCGCGGCTTGACGAGCGCTACTGCTAACTAGGGATAGCAGCAACGTTTGTCTGAAACATGCGCTGCTGATAATAGCTAGAGCACCCTTATGCAAAGAGCATTACTACTAAGAGCTCGTTGCTGCTAATGCCATACCCCGCGCTACTGTTATTAGATTTTAATTTTTTTTCTGCCCCACATTTTGTGCTGCTGAATTTTGTTTTGGGCTTTATACAATAATCTCTAGCATATCATACACATACAAATGTAATCATAGCATATACATAGCGATACAAGGTGGTCATCATCATAATCATCATCCAACAGGAAGTGGTCTCTTGTCATCATTTCTAAAATAGCGATACAAGTCTCGAATACCTGCAACTACATCGTCATCCATCTAAACAATGATATACGCAAGAAGAGCTATCACTATGAGTGAGAGCGGAACTATGCAGTACATGAGGCAACGGTTACGAGTCCTCTCTCGTGCTAGCGTGAACCTCAAGTAACTAGCTTCTGCTTCTTGTCTTCTTTTGAAGCCTTTATGGCTGGCGCCCGAGACCCCATTCACTTGAGCCTGACACTCAGGCCACTCGTTGTACACCCCCGAAACCTTCCCTTTGTACATGACATAGCACTGCCACCTCGCCATCAAGAAGCTAGGTACCTGTTAGAGATGCATCTTCATCAAGAGAATGTACAATCATATGCAACAAAATATACTAGAGCAACACGAAAAATAAAGGTTTAGCAACTGGATGCAACATACAGTAGCAAACTAATCAACTAGAGGTACGCAAGTCATCGTACCCAAACTAACAAAGTAGCGTTACGCAAGTTCGGCAGGGACCATGGACATCACAAAGTTTCATCGCTACAAAAAGTATACAAGTTCAACCGACACATATCATCATCATCAGCATCGTAAATCACTATAAGTTCCATCCTTTCATATCATCGAGGATGGACCCTAGCTTCTTGAATGGCGTGAGGTCATGATGTTGCATTCCTATGCGAGTTCGGACGTCAGCTTGCAATATATGGCCGTGGTGGAAAATCCCCTTCTCATCGACTACTTCTTTCATGATGATCATCACAACGTCCCTTTGGATGCGAAAGAAGTCATCTCTAAGTTTATAATCCGCTTCTCCATGAGATTCTACCCACTTGTGGATATGATCATCATTTCTGTTTGTGATGCGAAGCTTTTGGTGATCCATGCTAAAATCAATCCTGAGATGGAGGATGTAGAATCCATCTTTCTTGCTTGGTTTTGGGACATGGATGCAGCAGAAATTAGTTTTATGCGCGAAACGCATCTTCTTGTTCCTTTGTTTCCTGATCTGCATGTGGCCACCCCTAATGCTGAAGTCTTGGAGAGAATCATCTATAATATACATTATGTGCCTGTAGTCCTTCTTATCGTAGTTTCTGGTAGGTTCCAATACACGGCGTGGGAGACTCGTGGGTAAAGAACGATAAGGACGGCACACCCGTTGCTGCAGGGAAAAAGACACCTCAAATTATTCTCCATATGAGGGAGAAGGAATGATTGAAAAATGTACGAAAGGGTTGTCCGAAACTGACTTACTTTGGATCATAAGGCAGGAGGACAATTTCCTGGTACTTATTCTGTACCATGAAGTTTTGGAGGTACTCCCTAGCAGTTTCACGCTCAGAGTCGCCGAGACTCAATAAGGACTCATGCATGTAGTACGAATCTGCCACACAGATTTGCGAGACTTCTCTCTTCATGAAAGAGCTCATATGTAGCACAAAAGGCGGACGATTGTAAAATCGAGTCGCCTTGTCAGAAACATCTCGAATATATGGTCAAACCGCAGGAAGAACACTTATGCGGGCCGTGTGTCGACGTAGCACTTCCCCTCAGGCACACGAGCTGCGTATGTCGGATATCCTAGATCCTTCGAGGCTAGTAGGCTTTTCTCAGTCGACAACACATGGTCGTGTAGTCTCCTAAGATCCCCTGATAGTGCCTCCAGCGGTTTCGGAGGTAGCATCGGCTCGCCTGTGACATGGAACATGGCCGCACCTTTGACGGGTACCTCTTTAGAATCCACCGTCTGGCTGCTATGTGCTCTGGCTTGTTTGCAGGAATCTGAGCCTATCTTCCTCGATTTCTTCTCTCCTTTTTCTTGGGCACACCTTCTAGACCCTTCCTTAACCCCTGCCCCAGTGTTGCCAGGCTAAGCACTGTACGACCCTCGGCTAGTTGAGCTTGTGTTGAGGCGGCATCTTCATGCGTGTCCTATGAGGATTTCATGAAGAGAGACTTCTTGCAATCCCTGCTAGGACGTTCCTGCCCGGGTAAATCATCCATATCCTCATCAGCATGCTGATAGCCCGATTCATCATATGGCTGACTCATCATATGTAAGTCACCTTCATAGGCGCCTGTATTGAGGAAATCCATTGGGTCCTCCTTCTCCTCCATCTCATCATCCATTTTTTGTTCTACGGGGCCGATTACATCAGCCACTATTGGACCCCCTTCATCACGTCGTCCGTCGCTCTCACCCAGCACTACATGAGCTGGTAATTGCGTAGGCGCGGTGGTGGTCTCCATACATGCTTGTTGATGTGTGGTTATTGGTGTGCTCTCGACTAGCTCCAGATGAAGAAGATTCTTCGGCCATAGCAGCACCCAACCCTTGTAGCTTCCAATCCACAGCAGGGTCTCGTCGTCCTCTCCCCCAAGCCATAATGGAGGAGGCAAATCCTCGTGCCCCGATTTCACACTGGACAAGTTAACCCTGAAGTGCCCAGCGGGCATCGGCTGGTTGTGGAACGTGAGTTGCAAGGGCTTCGTTATCACCCCCTTTCCCACGTCCACCTTCTGGCATTTGATCAAGTAGAGTATGGTGCACGGGGTTTCATCGGTCTGTAAACACATGTCTGTGGCGTAAAACATCCGAAAGGCAATGAAAATGGAATATTCTAGATATATATGTTGGTGTGACATGTAATTACCGTGAGGGCGTCGAGCTCAGCCAAAGATGAAGGCCCGCCTAGCGTGCTAGAGACTGGGGATGGGCTGCTATGAGTGGGTGCGGGTGTGGGTGCGAGAGCAGGCCCGATTGCGTGAGCAGATGATGGTGTGGTGGTGTTGTTCACCGAGTTGCTCCCGATGAAACTTGGCATGGGGAAATCATGTACCGCCTTCTCTAGATTTTCCTTTGTCTAGCCGATGATAGCCGGGACCAAGTTAGTAGCAAAATCATTTCTACAGGCATTTACAACTGCATCTACTGCCTGCTTTAGGAAATCATGTTTCTCCTCGGCTGCTTTTTGCGCGTCCTCAGCTACTTTTTTCTCGACTGCAAGCTTCACCTTCTCGTTGATGTCCGCCTGACTAAACTTCTTTTTCTGCTTCTTGGCCTCCAGGACCTAATTTTAAAACACCTTCCATGTGGCGCCGTCTTCGGCGCCGTGGACACGTCCATATTGCGGCTGCTGTCCCAAAGGAAGTCCCTTAAGTTCGTTCAAGGCCCGGTTCAGAGTGGTGTCCCACTTGGGCCTCATCAGCGAAGTAGGGCTTTCAGCTTCAAGCTGGTGTTGCTTCTCCTGTAGAAGGAACGTGAACCATTTACGAATGTGTAGTCGACTTGATCAGGAGCTAAATGTAAGGTGGTAAAATAATAATTACCAGTATTCTAATCAATCTCCTTGTGATCGCGTCCGTGTAAAAAACCTTCCTTTTCTTGTCCCACTTGTAGCGGGTGTCTGTGTCAAAACCGGCGGATCTCGAGTAGGGGGTCCCGATCTGTGCGTCTTAGGCTGATGGTAACAGGAAGCAAGGGACACAATGTTTACCCAGGTTCGGGCCCTCTCGATGGAGGTAAAACCCTACTTCCTGCTTGATTAATATTGAAGATATGAGTAGTACAAGAATAGATCTACCACGAGATCGTAGAGGCTAAACCCTAAGAGCTAGCCTATGATGGTATGATTGTAATTCTGATTGGCCTTCTAAGTACCATCCTCTCCGGTTTATATAGACACTGGAGAGGGCTAGGGTTTACATGGAGTCGGTTACAAGGAAGGAAATACAATATCCGGCTCGCCAAGCTTGTCTTCCACGCAAAGGAGAGTCCCATACGGACACGGGCCAAAGTCTTGAGTCTTGTATCTTCACGCTTCGATAGTCCGGACGATGTATATAGTCCGGCTGTCCGGATACCCCCTAATCCAGGACTCCCTTAGTAGCCCCTGAACCAGGCTTCAATGACGCAGTCTTGTCTTCGGCATTGCAAGGCGGTTTCCTTCTCCGAATACTCCAAGGTTATTATCGAACACGTAGACCATGTCCGGATCTGCAAAATGATCTTCACATACCACCGTAGAGAGAATGATACTTCAGCTGACAACTTTTTAGACAATATGATATGCCATTACAGCCAGGTCATTATTCGAACCGTTTTTTCCACAACCAGCCACAATGCGCATTGCGAGGCGGTTTCCTTGACACGTCTTGTCAAAGCAGAGATCATGTCCCCTTATCACAGGATTCTCATCAATACGGGTATGGGTAATCCCCCCGTGCCATCAATCATGGCGCTTGGGAAGTAAGCGATTCTAAACAGGCTAGTGGGGAGGCGCACCGCTTTCGTTGCCTCTATAAAGGGATAAGAGTTCCCCATTCTTACCCACGCCTTCTTCCTCCTCTGCCCACTCTTGCCTCCTCAAGCTCCAGCGCCCTAGTCCAAGTCTTCTCCGCACAGCTAAACATGTCCGGAGCAGGAGGCAAATGGGTGCTTCCACTATGAAGGAGAAGGACATCGCAAGTCTTCGGGCGGCCGGATACTTGGCCGCAGACATAGCGCACTGGCTACCAGACGGCGGGCAGGTCATTCCAACTCCAGGACCCCACGAGAGGGTCGTGTTTCTTGCCCACTTCGTCCGTGGACTGGGGTTTCCACTCCACCCCTTCGTCCGTGGGCTCATGTTCTACTACGGGCAAGATTTCCATGATCTAGCCCCGAACTTCGTCCTCAACATCTCGGCGTTCATCGTCGTATGCGAGGCTTTCCTCCGCATCAAGCCTCATTTCGGCTTGTGGCTGCAAACCTTCTGCGTGAAGCCGAAGATCGTGAGCGGCCAGCAAGCGGAGTGCAGAGGAGCCATGGTGGGCAAAATGCCTAACGTCACCTGGCTTGACGGCTCCTTTGGGGAAACCGTGAAGGGGTGGCAATCGGGGTGGTTCTACATCACCGAGCCGCGCGACGTCAACTGGGTGGCGCCCCCCGAGTTCCGATCTGGAACCCCTATGCGGCTCACCTCCTGGGAACAGAAGGGCCTGTTATGGGGCGAATCTACAGAGCTAACTGGGCCCATCAACTGCATCAAGGGCATGAAGGACAAGAACATCAAGCTTGTCAACGTGATCCAGGTCCTGCTCGTTCGCCGGATTCTGTCGTGCCAAAGGAGGGCATTCAATCTGTGGGAGTTCGTCCCGGCCGAACACCAGACGCTTTAGAGGCTCTACGGCATGAAACACAAAAACATGTGGAAGGCGTCGTTCAAGGCCTCTGAAGTACCTCCTCCCATATCCGAGGACCGTGGGCTCCACACCGCACGACGTCCTATTCAGGTGAGTTCTCAGGCCGCCACTGAATTCGGTTTTTCCCAATACATTCATGGGAGAGCCTTAAGTAATTGTGTATATTTGTGCAGGATTATGTGGAGACAGCGGAGCGGATTGACTGTCCGGCTCCGCTGCCAGAAAGCCTAGCTAATGATCTTCTGACGAAGATGATGGTCCCAGTGCCCTATAAGGGGCCGGAGAATAAGGCCGATAAGAAGGCCCCGGGGACCCGAAAGGGTCTCCGACGTAAGGTTGCGCAAGCCTTGTCCAAAGACGACGAGGAGCACTCCTCCCCCGAAGGGGAAGAAGAAGAAGAAGAGGAGGCCGCCCCATCCGGAAAGGACGAGGAGCCTGAGAGGGCGGACCAGGGGACCAGGAGAGGCCCCCGTTGCAAGGCCGTCATACCCTTGTCGTTTGATGATGATGAGGCAGATTCCTCCCGCGGAAGCGGGGGAAATCAAGAAGAAATCCCACCTCCCCGTACTGGGGGGGAGAAGAAGAGGAAGGCCGCCCTGGTGGGGGAGACTTGGATGTCCAAGACGGGAAATGTGTCCATTCCGGACTATTCCGCCACCGCCGCCGATAGCGAGGAAGGGTGGCTGCCTAGGAAGAAGCCTTTAGTGAGATCGTAAGTTTCCGCACTCCCTCGTAATTTTGCTTCATAATTTTGTTATAATGCCGAACTTGTATGCAATCCGGCCAGGGCCCATCCCGAGGTATCATCTTCGGATGGGTCCTTGAGTGAGTCAGCAATGAACTCACTCCCGACGACCACTTCTCCTCGGCCTGCGGATGACACGGAGGTGTTGTCCCAAAGGCTCCCAGAGATGGGGGAGGTGGCCCTGGAGGCGCCTCAATGCGGCATTCCATACGTCGGACTCGCGGGGTTCAAGATCCCCGCGGATTGTGTTGATGAGAGCCACGGTAAGCCGGGCTCTCAGCCGAACACTGTTCCGGAGCCTTTAGTGGTTCCGGACTCAGGCAGGCAGCCCCTCGTTAGGGAGGGAGGGCCGTCTGTATCGAGGACTTTCGTTGCGCCCGAGGCGCCGGATTCTCTGCTGGAAGCGCTTCGCGGCGCTTCCCTAGATGAAGAGCACCGTACTCTTATGAGTGCGGTGATTCAGAAGGTTTTGTCCGCCAAGAGCGGACTAACCGAAGCCTGCACCAGCCTCCTGACAGGCTTTGAGGTAAGTAAAAATGTGTGAAATTACCACCCAATAGGTGGTAGCCCCTAATACTCTGTTTGGTGTTCAGAAGGAAAAACCAAACGGAGGGTCAATTATAATCCGCAGGAGTCTAATAAGTTTGAATGTAAATAAATTGGCTGTGCTGCTGGCCGCCGCTGTCCGTACGGCCGAAATCGCCGGCCTAAAGCAGGACTTGGAGCAGGCACAGGGAGAGCTCGGCCTCACGAGGAGGCAGCTTGAGGAGAGCAAAGGTGAAGGATTCCCCTCTCTCATATAATGATAGATAAAATCGGTAATTCTAACGACGAAGCGTCGTGATTTGATAACAGAGACCACCACCGAAGTGGCGTCTCTCAAGAAAGGGTTGTCCGAGGCCGAACACAAGGCAGCCTTGGAATGCGAGGAGTGCAAAAAGCAAGAAGCCCGAGTGGGCGAAGTACAAGAAGAGCTCCAGGAGCTCGGCAAAAGGTTCGAGTACGTGGAGCATGAGCTTAAAGCAAAAGAGGCTGAGCTTGCGAAGGCCCTTACAAGAATAAAAGATGCCAAGGTCGAAGCCGAGAGGGCACAACAGGAAATCCAGGAGGCCAAAAAGATAGCATCGGGTAAGAAATTCTTTATGCAAAGCAAACATGTGAAGAAGGCGTTTCTTTTACTTACACGCGTCCGGAGCTCTCCAGGGGCATTCGCAGATCTGCCATGCAGCATATCAGACGCCGTGGAGTTCTACCGTGCTCAGGAGGGGAGCTCAATAGAGAAGCTGTTCTGGTCCCAGTATGCTGGGGCCGAACATCCAATGTCTCTGAGTGACCAACTGAAGCAGTTGGTCGAACTCCACAGGGCGGCCGAAGTGGCTATGAAGGATTTCATAGTCCGGATGTGGCCTGGTGAGCCCCTGCCCACCAGCTACTTCGTCCTGATCAAGCGGATGGTGAATGCCTATCCGCGACTGGAAGTCATCAAGCGATCCGTTTGCATTGAGGGTGCCCGCCGGGCCCTTGCCCGTGCGAAGGTGCATTGGGGCAAGCTGGATGCGGAGAAGCTGGTGAAGGACGGGCCGCCAGATGGCAAGCCGCATCGCGTTCCCGAGAAGTATTATGATGGCGTTATGAAGGGTGCTCGCCTCGTGGCCGATGAATGTACCAAGGACATAATTTTTGAATGAATTCACTTCTGTCATGTTTGTAATTGAAAGACCAAGTTACTTGCGCTAAGTAGCGCTTTTGTTATTTAAAATATTACCTTCTGTGCGGCTGTTTATCAAATTCTGAAAGAAGGCCAGTCGTCGGCTTCCGCCCCCATGTAACTAGTACTGGGGTGTTCGCGGATAACCCGGACACTCTTTATCCAAATGTTTGGTCCCTTAAGGAGGTGTCTAGCGCAGCGAACAAGGCAATCGTACTATGCAGCTTTATAACCTTCACTTAGCCATAGAAGTCTACAATTTTAAATTTCGGCGAAGCCCCTAGAATCTGGAAGACCGAATTGGGGCGCTATACACGCCTAGATCGGACGAAGCCGATTTTTCACCTAAAGCGGAAAAATCTTTAAGGATTTTAAGACCTCTCGAACAGCGATCAGCTCTCGCCACATCATGCCGGTCAGTTTTCAGCTTTCTCTACTAAGGTGCTCGTCCGGCAGAACCAGTGCACAATCGCAATAGATCTCCCTGCGCTACCTTAGCCGATATAACGGAACGTAAGGCACCAAAAAAAGGAAGCCGGGCTATCCCAACTATAGACCCAAGACATGATTCGGAGCTGATGCATATAATGCTATAAGTTCGGGGTGCCGCACTGTTGAAAGTATTCGGACTTGTCGTGCCGTATTATGGGGCGCCATAAGAAGCCCCTGGCAAACTCCACGTACCAAAGTGTACGGACGCAATATTAAATAGACATTTGTAAAAAATGCTCAAATAAAAATAATAAGCTGACGCTGTATATGATCTCCCATTGATGAATAATACGTTTAGGCGTATGTTTACAATGAATGCATTAAGTAGAGATAAAAAGGATAATTTGACATATCCTATCCAGAGGCAGGCTATGTACTGATAGATAAAGCAGGTATAACGATCGCAAATAGATTCCACCTGGGTATTTGCTTCTGTGTGCAAAGCCTGTTGCCTCCTTGGTTTTCTCTCCTATGTAAGTCCGACAATCCGGCTCTTCTGGAGAAGCTGCACTAAAGCAATGTCCTTAAAGGTAAATGGAAAGGTTATGAAGCAATACCGTACTGCTGGCTGAGCCACTGCTACGCCTCAGTCTGTGCCCATGGTATTTTGAGTGCGTAATTGTGTACGCGTGGCACAAATGCTGCTTTGATGGGATTTGAGCAGAGGCCGGACTGCTTGTCATGCTCTTGGCGTGCCTGTTGATCCTGTTGCGGGGTGTTCCACCCTTGCTTTATGGAGCTTGAGGTTGTCATTGTCGGATTGGTGGTTTTCCGGAGGGGGCCGCATTGTATTTCTGCCGCAAGGGCTGCAGTGTGTTCTTTTGTATGGAGAGAGCAGTCTGTATTTCCGTTGACTGTTATGACCCCGCGCGGGCCTAACATCTTGAGCTTGAGGTATGCATAGTGTGGTACCGCATTGAATCTAGCGAATGCGGTTCGTCCGAGCAGTGCGTGGTAACCACTGCGGAAAGGGACGATATCGAAGATTAGCTCTTCGCTTCGGAAGTTATCCGGAGATCCGAAGACCACTTCCAATGTTATAGAGCCCGTACAACGGGCCTCTACTCCAGGAATGACACCTTTAAAGGTGGTTTTGGTGGGCTTAATCCTTGAAGGATCGATGCCCATTTTGTACACTGTGTCCTGGTAAAGCAGGTTCAGGCTGCTGCCGCCTTCCATAAGGACTCTCGTGAGGTGGAATCCGTCGATGATTGGGTCTAAGACCAATGCGGCCGAGCCGCCATGATGGATGCTAGTAGGATGATCCCTATGATCAAAGGTGATCGGACAAGCTGACCATGGGTTGAATTTGGGGACGACTGGCTCCATCGCATAGACATCCCATAGTGCTCGCTTCCGTTCCCGCTTGGGTATGTGGGTGGCGTAGATCATGTTGACCGTTTTCACCTAGGGGGAAATTTCTACTGTCCCCCCATGTTCGGATGCCGGGGCTCCTCGTCATCGTCTCTTTGCAGCCCCTTGTCCTTGTTTTCGGTGTTTATCTTGCCGGCCTGTTTAAATACCCATCAGTCTCTATTGGTGTGGTTGGCTAGCTTTTCCGGGGTGCCATGAATTTGGCACGAGCGCTCCAGTATACGGTCTAGACTAGATGGTCCCTGATTATTTCTCTTGAATGGCTTCTTCCGCTGATCGGATTTGGATCCGCTGAATCCGGCATTGACCGCCATGTCTTCGGTGTTGTCGCCGTTGTTCTTTTGCTTGTGTCTGTTGAGCCGTAGCTTGCCGTTATTGTCACGGACATCTGACGTGATAGAATGTGGCGTAGTGCTGTTGTGAGCCAACCAACTGTCCTCGCCCGCGCAAAAGAGGGTCATTAGTGTCATGAGATCTGCCATAGACTTGGGTTTCTCCTGGACGAGGTGTCGGGCGAGCCACTCATCATGGATATTATGCTTGAAGGTTGCCAGGGCTTCGGCGTCCGGACAGTCGACTATTTGGTTCTTTTTAGTTAGGAACCGAGTCCAGAATTTCCTGGCTGATTCTCCGGGCTGCTGAGTAATGTGGCTCAAGTCATCGGCATCCGGAGGTCGCACATATGTGCCTTGGAAGTTGTCAAGAAATGCGTCTTCCAGGTTTTCCCAACTGCCAATGAAATTTGCAGGCAGGCTGTTTAGCCAGTGCCGGGCGGGTCCTTTGAGCTTAAGGGGAAGATACTTGATGGCATGTAGATCATCTCCGCGGGCCATGTGAATGTGGAGAAGGAAATCTTCGATCCATACTGCGGGGTCTGTTGTGCCATCTTATGATTCGATGATTACGGGTTTGAACCCTTATGGGAATTCATGATCCATTACTTCATCGGTGAAGCAGAGGGGGTGTGCGGTGCCTCTGTGCCGGGCTATGTCACGACATAGTTCGGCTGCGTCTGACTGGTTATATTCGGCCCGGCCGGATTTGTTGCTAGTGTATCCGGTATGACGGTCATCGTCATGTGTTGCGGCGCACCCCCATGATCCGTAGATCGATCTTGGTTGTCCTGTGGCGTTATCTAGTTTATCGTGCAGGTCCTGAGTATTGCCCCGGGCCGTAGTAAAC
Source organism: Triticum aestivum (assembly GCF_018294505.1). NCBI lineage: Eukaryota > Viridiplantae > Streptophyta > Magnoliopsida > Poales > Poaceae > Triticum > Triticum aestivum. The sequence continues at coordinate 595,722,843 of NC_057795.1, read as the reverse complement.
TGGCGCGGGGGTGCGGGCTGGTATTCGGGCTGATATGTCGTTTTATCCCGGCCTCGAGGCGGCCGGTCAGCCGTGTGGCGCTCGAGTCCATATTCCTCGGCTGCCAGGACTTCTGTCCATCTATCTGTGAGCAGGTCTTGATCAGCTTGGAGCTGCTGCTGCTTCTTATTCAGGCTTCTCGCAGTGGCAATTAGCTGGCACTTGAAGCAATCCTGCTCCGCGGGGTCCTCGGGCACGCCGAACTCGTCGTCGCCGAGGCTAATCTCGTCTTCGGAGGGGGGCATGTAGTTGTCCTCCTCCGGATACCCGTTAGTCGCCTATTCATCTGGGCTGTCATGCCCATCTTCCTGTTCGGCCTGCTCAAAGGCGGGCTGTTCGGGGTTGTATTCATCGTCGGCACCGTCCGGATTGTTTTCGTCTCCGATGCCAGTATTACCTTGGTGGGGCTTGGAGCGGCATGGGCGACGCCCATGCTTTGCTTTCTTCTTGGAGGGCTTATCCTCCATTGCCTCATCGCCATTGGTTTCTTTCGGAGTGTCCACCATGTATATATCGTATGAGGAGGTGGATGTCCACCGCCCTATGAGCGGTGGCTCCTATACGTCTCCGGCATGGTCGTCCATGCCATCGATGTCTTCGAAGTCGAAGTCCAGCACGTCAGTTAAATCATCGATCGTGGCAATCAAGTGTGTGGTGGGTGGGCAGCGAATTCCTTCGTCGCTTGCTTCCCACTCAAGCCGGACATAGTTCGGCCCGGAGTCTCCTAACAGAGAGAGAGAGACTTCAATGAGTTCAGCATGTCGCCAAAGGGCGAGTGTTGAAAGATGTCCACAGCGGTAAACTCCATTACCGGAGCCCAACATGGCTCGGCTGGCTCGAGGGTGTGCGGACAGGAACCAACGACCGGATATGAGTCCGGGGGTCCAGGGTTACAGGTCTCCACATAGGTGAGACCTGTGTTCGGCTCCAACACCGATGAGTATGCAGCCTGCGGGGCAGGGTCTACCCCTCCGTCCTTGGGCAACGCAACCTGTTCCAGATTTAGATCCGGGGCTATTGCAGGGATGATGTTCTGAGCATTGTCCGACAGCAGGTCTAGGCCGTGCTCGTCGTGACTGTCCGGCGCTCCCGGCACAGGGCCGAATCCGTCAAAGATCAAGTCTCCGCGAATATCCTCCATGTAGTTCAAGTTTCCGAACCTGATCTGGTGGCCAGGGGCGTAGCTGTCGATCTGCTCCAGATGGCCAGGCGAATTGGCCCGCGGTGCGAAGCCGCCGAACAGAAAGATCTGTCCAGGGAGAAAAGTCTCACCCTGGACCGTGTTGTTGACGATTGAAGATGCCATCAAGCCTTGAAGCAACGACACAGAGGAACTCTCAATGAAAGCACCAATGTCGGTGTCAAAACCGGCGGATCTCGGGTAGGGGGTCCCGATCTGTGTGTTTTAGGCTGATGGTAACAGAAAGCAAGGGACACAATTTTTACCCAGGTTCGGGACCTCTCGATGGAGGTAAAACCCTACTTCCCCCTTGATTAATATTGAAGATATGAGTAGTACAAGAGTAGATCTACCACGAGATCGTAGAGGCTAAACCCTAAGAGCTAGCCTATGATGGTATGATTGTAATTGTGATCGGCCTTCTAAGGACCATCCTCTCTGGTTTATATAGATACCGGAGAGGTCTAGGGTTTACATGGAGTCGGTTACAAGGAAGAAAATACAATATCCGGATCGCCACGCTTGTCTTCCATGCAAAGGAGAGTCCCATCCGGACACGGGCCGAAGTCCTGAGTCTTGTATCTTCACGCTTCGATAGTCCGGACGATGTATATAGTCTGGCTGTCCGGATATCCCCTAATCCAGGACTCTCTCAGCGGGCCCTGATGAAGTCACGCTCCAAGGGGTTGGTGAACTTCCCGAAGTGGTTTGGGAGACCCGCGGCTTCACGCTCCGCGTCCTCTTTATCCCATATGGGCCTTTTGCCAAGGTAGCCACGTCTTCTGAGGTGATGCTTCCCCATGTTCCTTTTCTGAAGACTCTTGAATTTTGCAACCTTAGCCTTGCCTACCTCGGTAGCGCAAGTGTCCTTGAACTTTTCGAACTCCTCTTCTGTAAGTGTCGGATTTTCCTCCAGAATCTTGGACAGGGGTTCCTCAGCCTCAATAGTTCATTTCACCCTCCCTTTCCAAGAGGCCAAATCATTGCTGAACATGCCCATGACGTGATTGTTATTTTTTTTCATCTTCGGATCATCCCACGGTTGCTCTATGCTATCAGCCCAGTCGGGGAACTTGAATCTCTTGTTCAACTTCGTCAGGAGCAACTGCCTCGAATGTTCTTTACTCCTTAAGTCATCGTCGTTGATGCTCTCGCATTCCCGTAGGATGCATCCTACTTGGTTCCCATAGCACTTGTGATGTTCTTCCGGCTCTAATGGCTCAAACTTGCCAGGTGCCATCTTTGTGATCACCAGTCGTCCGATGCTGAGTTTGTTAGGTTTTCGTATCCTTTGCTTCTTCTGCTCCTTCTTTCCGGTATAGGCGCCGATATCTTCCCCGCCAGTACTTTCCTCGCCGGTACCTTCCCCGCCGGTCTCGATGCCGCCATCGGTGTCGATGTCGGCATCAGTACCATGATCGAGGCCGACCTGCAAACCTTGACTTTGCTTAGCAGTCAAAAATTCGAGGTACTCTTGTTCACCCTCATAATCCATCTCGTCTGCATCTTGGTTAGAAGGCCCGGTTTCTTTGTTGTTCGACATGTTTCCTATGATTAATTCTCCTTGTTTAATTCTAAAACTATAAAAAATATGAGAAGTGACATAAAAAAAGATCTATGTTTGCCGGAATGCCGTTCCAGCAACTCCCGGCACTCGATATGCCTACTTTCTAGCACAAGTCATGCCAAAATTCACTGAAAATTTCGGCATGACCTTTGCTAAAAAGTGGACATATTGAGCGCTTGAAATTTACCGGAATGGAAATGAATCAACATTCCGGTGAAACATAGGCCACTCGGATCATTTTCCCTACACATCACGTGTCCAAATGACATGTCCAAACATTGGTACGCGTCGATGCTATACAAACGGTTTTAAACCCCTTTCCGCGAAGGCATTCAGAACCGCCGCCTAGTGAGTGTGGGCAACTCGGGGGTCCTTCGCACACGACCTAAAAACCGTCGAGGATATGCCCTCCTGGCACACACGCTCGGCAAAATGAGGTCGTGTCACATGTCCAAATGACATGTCCAAACATTGGTACGCGTCGGTGCTATACAAACGGTTTTAAACCCCTTTCTGCGAGGCATTCGGAACCATCGCCTAGTGAGTGTGGGTGATTCGGGGGTCCTTCGCACACGACCCAGAAATCGTCGGGGATATGCCCTCCTGGCACACACGCTCGGCAAAATGAGGTCGTGTTCGGCCGGTGAGCGAGAAAATACGGTTATACGTACAGTAGTGCTAAAAAAATACAATTATACAGGCGAAATCATTTCCGGTCGTAAGTTCATTCCACACAGTCAGTCCCCGCGAAATGTTTCCGTTCGTACATACATCCCACACAGTCGCTGCAAGGAAAACTTTTCCGTTCGTAGTTACGCCACACACAATTTTACCCATTAAGTCGTTTGTGATGGCCTTCCCATCGCACACAATATTAAAAAATTTATCGCTAAGCGGGAATACTGCTTGTGCATCCAAACTCCTTAAACCCCAAAGTTGTTCCATATGAGTCAACTATACCTACCTATATGCGGTATTTACCTGCCGTTCCAAGTAAATTTGCGGTTATTGAATGCATCACACACGGTGCGTAGAAGAAACTGTGTGCGTTGCCATAGGTCATCGCCATGGTATTTTCTCAATAACCGTTTGCAATAGCAAAAACCAATTACCAGGCTAATTGCCCTATTATTAATAATCCGTTTATTAATCTAATTGACATTCATATTAAACACATAATATATTTCATTCCTATATTAAGGAAGCAGGATTTCATAATTGAAATACATCAGAGTACAACAAGATATAGCTTCAGCACTCAGCTACCCCATTACACAACTGCACCAGCACCAAGTTTCACGTGCAACATCTAGAACCTTTCGAAATTAGCATCATAGACGGTACATAGACAGATGCATCTCATTGGGAAAATTGCTGAAGCGGAAGGCGAATATTGAGCATTCATTGATGTTGAAGGTCTTTGCAACTTTAGGCCAGTGCCTATGGATGATTGACCGTCCATCCTTCATCCTCTTCAGGAACACTTCAATATTGAACCGTGGGTGTTGTATGAAAACCTTCCTCGCCTCCTGTCCATACATGTGGTTTGAGATGTAATCATCAGTGAACTATTTTGGAAAGGCCTGAAAACAAGGATGTGCATAAATATCTTCTCTATATTGGAAATGGGGCAAAGGAATAAAAAAGACAAGGTATAATAGTATACAATAACAGAGTGCAGCCACAATAATTGAACAACGCATTGCAGAATTGAACCAAGCAGTTAACTAAGCACCACAACAAATGAACCAACCGTTAACTGAGCACCACATTGCACAAATATAACATACTCCCAATAGAAGATCAGACAGTTAACCAAACCAAGCATGCTTAACAACTTGGAAATATAGCAATTGTATTTGTTTCTCATGTATTTAGTACATCCAAATTCGATTTATTTTCTCACATGGTATACAATAACAGAATGCAGCCACAACAATTGAACATCGCCTTGCAGAATTGAACCAAGCAGTTAACTAAACACCACAACAAATGAACCAACCATTAACTGAGCACCACATTGCACAAATATAACATACTCCTAATAGAAGATTGGACAGTTAACCAAACCAAGCATGCTTAACAACTTGGAAATATAGCAATTGTATTTGTTTCTCATGTATTTAGTACAGCCAAATTCGATTTATTTCTCACATGGTATACAATAACAGCATGCACACACAACAATTGAACATTGCGTTGCAGAATTGAACCAAACAGTTAACTAAACACCACAACAAATGAACCAAGTGTTAACTGAGCACCACATTGCACAATATAACATACTCCTAATAGAAGATCAGATAGTTAACCAATCCAAGCATGCTTGACAACTTGGAAAATTGCACCCTAAAGAATTGAACATCATATTTGAAGAATTGAACCAAATAGTTAACTGAACACCACATTGCACGACATATAGAACATATACACTAGAGCAGAAGATTGCATGTTAAAAGTAGATACCACAATTCACTAAAATTTGTTAAGGAAAGGCAGTAGCTAGCAAACTGAACATGGGTCCTTATAGTGAGCTAATAAGACAAGCTAATCATTGTCGGAGATATCGATGACAATTGGCTCCTTGGACATGGAAGAGGGCGAGGCCTCCGCATCGTGGCTGCCCTTGTCGTAGTGGTGAGTTGCCTGAGCTGCTCCGGGCACCAACCTGCTGGCTCTGGAGATGAGGTAAGCACGTGCATGCTGAGAAAACACCTCGTAGTCTTCGTCGAAGGCACCGACGGTGGCCTCGAGAAAACGCCATGAACTGTTGTTTAAAGCATCCAACCATGCCGTAGCGTCGGCGCACGAGGCGTCGGCGGTGGCCTCGACGGTGAGGTGCTCCTCCAAGATCTAGGGGTCGGTACGAATGGCAGCCATCGTGACCTCATCCGCGCGTGCGGCCGCGATTTGCTTCTCCGCTGCCAAACGCTCCTTGCGATCCTGGCTATACTGCATGCACCATGGATTAGGACGGCACTTATTTGGTGGAGGGGTCGGTGATTTGGGTGGAAGGTGTTGCGCTCGTGCCGGCGGTCGGGGCATGTGGGATGTGGAAGGAGGAGGAGGACGGGGTTCGGGTGTGGATTACCTACCTAGATAGGCGAGGCCGAGCAGCGTGAAGGAGGGTCGTCGGCGAGGAGGCAGCACTGCAAGCAAGGATTGAAGGTTTCAACTTGGAAAGGAAGGCGGAAACAGGGGAAATGTGGCTTTTGGTTAGGGGGAGGGGGCGGGGAGGTAGATATTTTCGCGGAAGCCGAAAATTTGGAATCGCTTCAGCGAAAAAACTGGCGCGCAAAGTGTCATCAGACACGGTCCCTTATTCAGAGCGGGTTGTGGAATGTAGCCGACGAACCTTCTCGAGTAAGCCATAGGCGTACTATACACCGACGGTGCTTCAAGATATTTTGTACTGCATCTCACACGGTTGGTGATAATAAACTGTGTGGGAACTACTTGAATTTTCATCTTGATTTGAATTACATAATGGGGTCATAGCTGCAAAGGATGGTGTTTGAATTGCTAGAACTTCTATCTGTAGTGAACATGCAACTATAGGTGTGTCGTCAAAATATTTGGAATTATTCAGGGTTCGTTTGGACATTTTTATATGGTAACTTGGTTTTCTAGGAATTTCATGTGCACACTTCAAAATTAAACCACATGCACATGCTCCGGCGCACCAAAATGGGTTGTAAAATGATATATGTGTACATGGATTGATGCTTACCTCCCATTCAAGAAATGGGGATGAATTTCAAACACCGCGGCACCGTGGCTCTCCGGCAAATGTTGAGGTGCTTGCTTTTGTAATTCTAGTAAATACAAAACTCATCTGAAATTCATGAACCTTGGCATGCTATCATGGAACGACATCAAGATACTGGGGTAAAAAAATGTTGCCCCATTTGGGCCAGGTTATGGTATAAGCTTCTCGCAAACCAGAGCTTCTCTCACAACAAACATGATGGTTTCGGTAGGGAACGTTTCACCTTTCTGGAAGAAACGATATCCATTGCATCTTCTCGATTTCAATTTTTTCCCCTAGTTTCAACATAGAACAACAGGGGTGTTGTGTCAATTTCTTTGATTTTCCGGGGTTCGCTTGGACATTTTTATATAGTAACTGAGTTTTCTATGTGTTCATGTGCATAATTCAAATTTGAACTACATGCACATCCTCTAATGCATATAAATTAGTTGAAAATTCAAATCTGTGTCCTTGGTTGCATGCTTAATTAGGTCCCATGCAAGAAATGAGAATGAATTTCAAACACCCTGCTACCGTCACTCTTCCGCAAACATTGATATATATATATACCTGGTTTTTAAATTCTAGTAAATCGAAAGCTCGTCTGAAATTCATGAAACTTGGCATGCTGTCATGGAGCGGCATCACATGACGTGGTAAATGTTTTGTCCCATTTGGGGCAGGTTTGGGGATATGCTTCTCACAAACCAGAGCTTCTCACAACAAGCCCGATGGTTTCGGTAGGGAACGTTTCACTTTTCTGGACGAAATGATATGCATTGCCTCTTCTCGATTTCAATTTTTTTACCTAGTGTCAGCATAGATCAATAGGGGTGTTGTGTCAATTTTTGGGATTTTTGGGGGTTAGCTTGGACATTATTATACATTAACTGAGTTTTCTATGCATTCATGTGCATAATTCAAATTTGAACTACGTGCACACATATGCTCTAATGCATATAAATTGGTTGAAAATTCAAATCTGTGTCTTTGGTTGCATGCTTAATTAGGTCCCGTGCAAGAAATGAGAATGAATGTCAAACACCCTGCCACCGTCACTTGGCCTCAAACATTGAGATATGTACCTGGTTTTTAAATTCTAGTAAATCCAAAGCTCGTCTAAAATTCATGAAACTTGGCATGCTGTCATGGAGCGGCATCAACATGCCGTGGTAATTTTTTTGTCCCATTTGGGGCAGGTTTGAGGATATGCTTCTCACAAACCAGAGCTTCTCACAACAAGCCCGATGGTTTCAGTAGGGAACATTTCACCTTTCTGGACGAAACGAGATGCATTGCCTCTTCTTGATTACAATATTTTCCTAGTTTCGGCATAGAACAACAGGGGTTGTTGTGTCAATTTTTGGGATTTTTGGGGGTTCGCTTGGACATTTTTATACATTAACTGAGTTTTTCTATGCATTCATGTGCACAATTCAAATTTGAACTACATGCACACATATGCTCTAATGCATATAAATTGGTTGAAAATTCAAATATGTGTCATTGGTTGCATGCTTAATTAGGTCCCATGAAAGAAATGAGAATGAATGTCAAACACCCTGCCACCGTCACTTGGCCGCAAACATTGATAGATATACCTGGTTTTTAAATTCTAGTAAATCCAAAGCTCGTCTAAAATTCATGAAACTTGGCATGCTATCATGGAGCGGCATGAACATGCCATGGTAAATTTTTTGTCCCATTTGGGGCAGGTTTGGGGATATGCTTCTCACAAACCAGAGCTTCTCACAGCAAGCCCGATGGTTTCGGTAGGGAACGTTTCACTTTCTTAGATGAAATGATATGCATTGCCTCTTCTCGATTTCAATTTTTTTCCTAGTGTCAACATAGAACAACATGGGTTCGCTTGGACATTTTTATACATTAAATGAGTTTTCTATGCATTCATGTCCATAATTCAAATTTGAAATATACATGCACACATATGCTCTAATGCATATAAATTGGTTGAAAATTCAAATCTGTGTCCTTGGTTGCATGCTTAATTAGGTCCCATGCAAGAAATGAGGATGAATGTCATCAAACACCCTGCCACCGTCACTCGGCCGCAAACATTGAGATACCTGGTTTTTAAATTCTAGTATAAATCCGAAGGTCGTCTGAAATTCATGAAACTTGGCATGCATGCTATCATGGAGCGGCATCAACATGCCGTGGTAAAAAATTTGTCCCATTGGGGGAAGGTTTGGGGATATGCTTCTCACAAATCAGAGCTTCTCACAACAGGCCTGATGGTTTCGGTAGGGAACATCCCACCTTTGGGGACAAAACAATATCCATTGCCTCTTATTGCATTGAAAAAATTTCTCGTGTTAACATAGAACAACAGGAGTGTTATGTCAAGTTTTGAGATTTTTCGGGGTTTGTTTGGACATTATTATGCATTAATTGAGTTTTTAAATGCATTTATGTTTATAATTCAAATTTTAACCATTCACGTGACGCCACGTGTCTTGGTTTTAATGGCTGTAGGTTTTAATGGCTCTTAATCACAAACATTTTAGAAAGAACACCCGTATGCAAAATAAGAGCAGGATTTGTGCATCTCTTCAACACAAACGGTTGTTTTGGATGATCCGTGTGCAACCACTTTACAAACAATTTGGTAAGATTTGCATCTGTCATATTGGGTATGTTGCCATTTGTCAAACTGGAAAGATTGTCATTTGTTGATCTAGTAACATTGCCATTTGTCAACCTTGTAACACTGTGATTTGTCAAAATATGAAGCTAAAAATCACTAGCAGCATCTAATTTTTGCAACTAAAATTCAGTAGTTAAGCATAGATGGAGGCTAGAATTCGTTGACCTACACATCCACGTGTACGAGCAAATCGTGTACATAGGTATCTACAAGGCCAGTGAGGACGCTACGACGTTGGCCTTCTTCAACCAGCTGGAAGCCTTGGATGCCTTTGCTGAGAAGCACCTTGAACTTGCCACAAAAGCCGCCGATCGTTAGCGGCCGGTCGGTGGCCCGGCGCACTGAGTTGAGAAGGAGGAGGTCGTACATTGATGGATGCATCTTTCTTCTTGCCTCCTTAATTCTTATTGTGCTATTGCATTCTTGTTTGAGTCAATATAGACATGTGTGATCCCTTTGCTTAATTATATGCATCACTGTAACTAGTACTCCATCCTGTCAATTTATAAGTTGTGCTGCCAGTGTTTGGGGCCGGCGCACGACACAACAATCTACGACGACACATACAGAGAGGACATCCAGCGGTTCCAATGGCGATTTTTCAAAATATGCAGCTAAAAATCACTAGCACTATCTAATTTTTGCCACTAAAATTCAGTAATTAAGCATATATTTCATTCATAGATTAAGCAGTCGTGCTTAACCTATACAAACAGTTCAACCGTTAGGCGCCGCGGCGCGCTGTGCTCGCTGTTAGGCGCCGCGGCGCGCTTGGGTTGTGGAAAGCTTTTCCTTGCGTGTTGAACTGCTATATGCATATATATGGTTGCTCGCCATTTAGGCGACTTATACGTCTCCAATGTATCTATAATTTATGAAGCATTCATGCTATTTTATTATCTGTTTTGAATGATTACGGGCTTTATTATACACTTTCATACTACTTTTGGGACTAACCTATTAACTGGAGGCCCAGCCCATATTGCTGTTTTATTGCCTATTTCAGTGTTTCGAAGAAAAGGAATATCAAACGGTGTCCAAACGGAATGAAACCTTTGGGAGCGTGATTTTTGGAACGAACATGATCCGGGAGACTTGGAGTACAAGCCAGGGAAGCTTCGATGAGGCCAGGAGATAGGAGGGCGCGCCCACCCCCTGGGCGCGCCCTCTGTCTCGTGGGTCCCTCGAGGCTCCCCTGACCGACTTCTTTCACCTATATATTCCCATATACCCTAAAAACATCAAAGGACAAAGATAGATCGGGAGTTCCGCCGCTGCAAGCCTCTGTAGCCACCAAAAACCTCTCGAGAGCCCGTTCTGGCACCTTGCCGGAGGGGAAATCCCTCACCGGTGGCCATCTTCATCATCCCGGCGCTCTCCATGACGAGGAGGGAGTAGTTCACCCTCGGGGCTGAGGGTATGTACCAGTAGCTATGTGTTTTATCTCTCTCTCTCTCTCTCGTGTTCTCTCTATGGCACAATCTTGATGTATCGCGAGCTTTGCTATTATAGTTGGATCTTATGATGTTTCTCCCCCTCTACTCTCTTGTGATAAATTGAGTTTTCCTCTTGAAGTTATCTTGTCGGATTGAGTCTTTAAGGATTTGAGAACACTTGATGTATGTCTTGTCGTGCTTATCTGTGGTGACAATGGGATATCATGTGATCCACTTGATGTATGTTTTGGTGATCAACTTGCGGGTTCCGCCCATGAACCTGTGCATAGGGGTTGGCACACGTTTTCGTCTTGACTCTCCGGTAGAAACTTTGGGGCACTCTTTGAAGTACTTTGTGTTGGTTGAATAGATGAATCTGAGATTGTGTGATGCATATCATATAATCATGCCCGTGGATACTTGAGGTGACAATGGAGCATCTAGGTGACGTTAGGGTTTTGGTTGATTTGTGTCTTAATGTGTTATTCTAGTATGAACTCTATGATAGATTGAACAGAAAGAATTGTATGGACTCTTGAATACATAGAACAAAAAGGATAACTTTGAGGTGGTTTCATAGCCTACCATAATCTCTTTGTTTGTTCTCTGCTATTAGTGGCTTTAGAGTGACTCTTTGTTGCATGTTGATGGATTGTTATATGATCTATCTATGTTATTATTGTTGAGAGAACTTGCACTAGTGAAAGTATGAACCCTATGCCTTGTTTCCTACCATTGCAATACCGTTTACGGTCACTTTTATCATTAGTTACCTTGCTGTTTTTATATTTTCAGATTACAAAAACCTATATCTACCATCCATATTGCACTTGTATCACCATCTCTTTGCCGAACTAGTGCACCTATACAATTTACCATTGTATTGGGTGTGTTGGGGACACAAGAGACTTTTTGTTATTTGGTTGCATGGTTGTTTGAGAGAGACCATATTCATCCTACGTCTCCTACGGATTGATAAACCTTAGGTCATCCACTTGAGGGAAATTTGCTACTGTCCTACAAACTTGTGCACTTGCAGGCCCAACAACATCTACAAGAAGAAGGTTGTGTAGTAGACATCAACGACCGTGGAGCGCTCTGCTCGAGTCCCTCTGTGCGCGCTCTGCCAGCGGTTGGGCCTGCACACGATCATGTCGGGGGCCCCATATGCATGCGGTTGCGCCGCGCACGTTGCCACGCGATGCAGTTACATGTGGCACGATGGAGTTACGCGCTGCGAATTAGAAATGCCATCAGGACGTGCCGTCCGGCCTCCCCTTTAATTCCCGCGGCCATTATAGCCTTAGTCTCTTCAACCTTTCAATCGCGCCCCACAATACAACAAGCACACCCACGACGACACATAGAGAGGGGATGTCTAGCGGTGCCCCAATGGAGTCCGGCGAGCATAAAATGGAGACCCACGCGAGGGAGACAGATCTCTCGGTAGTGTACACCATCGACCCGGTCGTGGTGGACAGCTACATCAACACCGTTGAGCAGTTCCCTGCTGGAGACAAGTACAAGGTGGTCCGCATCGACCTCAAGTACACCGACGGTAGTCCTGGCATAGATCAGAAGGTTGCCGTCGCCCAGTTGTGTGTGCTCCATCATGTCCTCATCTACCACTACTGCATGGCCAGAGAGCCTTGCAACCGTTTCAACAGGTTTGTCAACAGCACCGACTACAAGTTCGCCACGGTGGAAACCACCGACGATGTAAAAGCGCTCAGTGTTACGGGCTTGGCCTGCGAGAGCCTTGTCGAAATCCGTGACCACTACAGGGTCTGGGGCAGCACGAAGAAGGACTCCTTGGTTGAACTCGCCTCGGCCATCATCGACCCCTACTACGAAAAGATGATGCAGGATGCCCAGAGAACAAGTGCCGTATCCTGGCACAGGGCCTGGGTGCGGCCAAGAGCATGTACACATGCTTCGAGATGTACATGCGGATCGTTGACATGAGGAAGTGCCTCATTACCCAAATCAACAAGCCCAGATCGAGCCACAAGCAGAGCAAGCGTCACAAGAAGTAGATGATGATCAGATGATCGTTTATGCTAGTTAATCATGCATGTAATATATAGTTTACTTTATTGATGTGTGGAAGTGTCATGTGTGTAGTAGCCACCTATGAAATTATGCATGTAATAGGTTACTTTGGTGTGTGCAAATGCCATGGTTGTAGTAGCCACCTATGTAATTGGATGTTTAATTTGGTTAACTATGCATGTAATATATATGTTGTTGTTCTGCATGAAATCCCATCGCACAACACACACGTCTTATTAGCAGCAATCGTCTGTGTTATTATCGGTCTTCACACACATTTCTAATTACAGACTTGTTTGCCGCGTATCACACACATCTTGTTATATTGAACCGTTGTTGTTCTCTTGTCTTAACACAAATAGTTCATTCGTGTGAACCGCATGCCGTATATCGCACACACCTTGATTTGGCTGACCGTTTCTTTTGTGTTGCCTAAATGCAAACAGTTTATCCTAGTGAACCGTATGCTGTTTATCGCACACACCTTCATTTGGCTGCCTGTTTATTTTGTTGCACCTCATCGCAAACGGTTAATTGCACTGAACCGTATGCCCTACGTCACACATGGAACTAAAATCTGAACCGTGTTTGATGCATCCCTCATCGCAAAAATTTTGCACCTTTTTTGATGGTTTTTCTACACCACCGTTTGCGATCAATGCATCGCACACAGTTTCGTCAAAGGGTCTCTGATCGTAGTGTCGCGTTAGCAGCTTCCTGGAGTAGTGAAATTCCAAATATGACATGTCCAAATCACATGTCCACATATCACAGTCCACATATCACATGCCCACTTCAAATTCGCGTATAAAAGGAAGAACAATATAGAGCTTGAAGAAAAATGCAAGAAGTCATGTTTTTTTAAAATATAGAACTATTCTGTCCACTTCAAATTCTGTTTTTAAAAGCAAGAGTTGCTTTAACTAAAATATTTAAATAGCAACAATTGTTTTAACTAATCTCTCCTAGGTTTCATACTAATTCTAATTAACTAACTAGCACTATAAATTTTAAATAACAACAAATGCTTTAACTAAAAATGCAATAAACCTATATAATCAATTCTGTTTTTTCTTACACTAAAAAATAGCCTAGGGTTCATACTAATTAGCACTAAATAGAAGAGAACAGGGGAGGCGAGAGAGCTTACAAAGGGCAGAGAGAGAGATGGGGTCGGGGGAGACAGCGCGACAGCGAGGCGAGGCCGGGGCGAGCATCGGGGTCAGGGGTCGCCGGGGTCGGGGGAGACGGGGGCGAGCACCGGGGTCGGGGGCTAGCGTGGGGACGGGGGCGAGCGCCGGGCACGGGTGCGAGCACCAGGACGGGGTCGGGGGCAAGTGCCGGGGTCAAGGGCTTGAGCGGCAAAGACACGGGGGAAAAGACAGTGGGATTTGGGGGAAGAGCATAGTCGGAAGAGGTAGAGAGAGTGAGGATTTTGGGGGTTAACTCGAGATAGCAGTAGCGCGTTCCGGACAAATGCACTATAGCTAAGTTAGCTATAGCGCTTTCACAAAGAACGCGCTACTGCTATTTTATATAGCTATAGCATTTATTTCAAAAAGTGCTACTGCTATTACAGATAGCGATAGAGTTTTCCTACAGAAAGCGCTACTGCTATTACCTGTAGCAGTTTTCCAGTTTGTTTGTTCTATTTTTTTCCTTTATTTTCTCTCCCTTTTCTTTTATTTTCTTTTCCTTTCTTCCGAGAGCAGTGAATGAAGGGAAGGTGATACAATGTATATAACTAAGGCGATATATATTGCATCATTTGACGGTTAAGTATGTATACAAAAGGGGACCATATGTATTACATCATTTGACCAATGCATGATGGCTGTGTGTACACAAAATGGGAACATATATATAACATCATTTGACCGATAACATATGGTTCCTCAGTGCTGACGTTTTCGTTTTTGAGTGAGCTTCTTTCCCTTCGTGTTCGTTGAAGAATAATTGAGCCCCTCATTGTGACTTTTCCTTTTCCATGGAGTATGATCTTTCTTAGGTAATGTAGTATTTATTCTTATTTTGACATATACTTCATCGTCATCGTCATCCTCCCTCATTGGGTTGCCATACTGGTCGTAGTCTTCCTCGTTGGCGACTCCATCCATTCCAATGATGTTCCTTTTGCCTCTCCTCACGACAACACGGTTGGGATTGAACGGGTCAGTTATGAAGAAGCATTGTGTCACGTGCTTAGCGTGTACCCATGGCTCATTTTTTGTGATAGCGTTCATGGTAGCGCTCTTGGCGTCGAGTATAGTCATGGTAGTGAAATACCAGTTTTCTCTTTCGACATTCTTAGCCCATATGACACGGAACATCATCGCGTTGTGCAGTCCAGAGTAGTCAAGCTCCCAGATCTCCTCGACCCTTCCGTAAAATCTCTCAGTTGTGCCGTTGTCGCTGCCGGTCATGCATTCCATCGTCACCCCTGAGTTCTGATCATCATTGTCCATATCTTTGGCCTCCGTGTAGAACGTGTATCCGTTGATATCATATGCCTGATAGCTGACGAGGTTGGGCGAGGGGCCATGTGCTAAGGTGTATATAAGCAATCCGTCCTTAGAGCCCTCTTCTGGGGGATTAGCAATAATATGCTCTTTGAACCAATGCAGGAAAGTGGAGTTGTGCTCTCTAGTAACTTCGGCGTCCGTCCTACATACCCCCCGGTCACGATACTTCTTTGCGATAATTTCTTTGCGCAGTGCCACGAAAGGATCTACCTAGTCTAGATGTTGTAGCACTACCAAGTTTGCTCTGTCAAAGTTGTTGCGTCGATATGAGTATGCCTTGTGCAGTTCCCTGCAACTGTTGGAGTGACCTTCTCCATCGAGCCTCCCATTGTGCTTGTTAACGGGCAAACCAACACCAACACCAGGCGGCGGGTCCGCGCCATATAGAAAATTCTCGTAGAAAGAGATGCACTCTTGTGTCAGATAGCCCTGGATGATGCATCCATCCGGACGGGACATGTTACGAATGAATCCTTTGATGATCCTATTCATCCTCTCAAATGGCATCATGTTGTGCAGGAATGACGGCCCCAGGTCTATTATGTCGTCCACAATATGGACACACAGATGCACCATGACATCAAAGAATGCGGGCGGGAAGCACATCTCAAGCTCATTCAGTATCACAATGATCTCTTCCTGTAGCCTTTGGAGCTGCTTCACACTGATCAACTTTCGAGAGATGACGTCGAAAAAGTTACAGAGACCAATAAGCGTGTCATGGACGTGCTTGTCCATTATCCCTCTAAGGGCAACAGGTTGTATTTGCGTCATCATCACATGGCAGTCATGGGACCTCATCCCGTTGAACCTTTTCTTGTTCGTGTCTAGATATCTGCTTATCTTGCCACAGTAACCGGAACTAACTTTGACTCCGGTAAGGCACTTCAAGAATTGATCGATCTCAGCCGGACTTAAGGTGAAGCAATAAGGGGGGCGATAATCGTCTTCCTTTACTTTTTTGCCCTTCTTCTCCCGCGCCTCTGTCTCTGTATCTGTCTCGTCTGACTTTTTACGGGGTGGCACATGTAGATCTTCCCTGATTTCCAAATCTTGCAAGTCTTTTCTTGCCTTCGGCCCATCCTTGGTCTTATCCGGCATGTTCATCAGTGTCGCGAGCAAGCTCTCAATGACATTCTTACAGATATGCATTTGATCAAAGCAATTAGGTGTGTTGAGTTTGTGCCAGTACTCCAAGTCCCTGAACACAGACCTCGTCTTCCATACCTTCAGCAACGGCTCCGGCGCCTTTTTCATCGTCTTTCCTGGCGGGGCACTATTCCCAATTTTTCAACAGCTCATCGATTTTGGTGCCGCTCTGCTTACCTGGAGGTCCTCGATGCTTAGTGTGATCATTGAATAGATCTCCACGGTTTCTCCATGGGTCGTCCTTCTCGAGCCATCTTCGATACCCCATGTACACGTTTTTCCCAGACCCGCCCTCTTTCCTTGACGTTAGCTGCTGAGACGTCATATCAACCATGCACATCATGCATCTGCAGTATCCATGGCACACCTGGCCCGCGACATATCCGTAACTAAGATAGTCATGCACCGTCATGATCAGCGCGGCTCTCATGTTTAAATACTCGGCTTTGCTGGCATCCCATGTCTTGGCCGGTGTTTTCCATAAGGTGTCTAACTCCTCTTGAACTAGGCCCAAATATAGATTAATATTATTTCCCGGTTGTTTTGGCCCTTGAATCAGCATTCTCATGTGAATGTACTTC
>NC_057795.1:595697079-595705612 GCF_018294505.1 Triticum aestivum | reverse complement strand
GCTATGGTTAGTGTTCTGGTTGCCAAATGGATTCATGCCATCGGTACATGCGCCGAGCACGATGTCCCTTGCATCACATTCGAAATACCGATAGAAGCCGTTCAACGCTCTCCACTGGCTTCCATCCTTGACGTGCCTCAGCTTCAGATCATCTCCATCGTCGGGCTTCTTCCTCTCCGCGTGCCAGCTGATACGTCTCCGCCGTATCTATAATTTTTTATTGTTCCATGCCAATATTCTTCAACTTTCATATACTTTTGGCAACTTTTTATTCTATTTTTGGGACTAACATATTGATCCAGTGCCCAGTGCCAGTTTCTGTCTGTTGCATGTTTTATGTTTCGCAAAAAACCAATATCAAACGGAATCCAAACGGGATAAAAACGGACGGAGAATTATTTTGGAATATTTGTGATTTTTGGGAGGTTGAATCAACGCGAAACGGTGCCCGAGGTGGCCACGAGATAGGCCCACGCCACCCCTCCAGGGGGGCGCCCCCCTATCTCGTGGGCCACCCGTAAGGCGGTTGATGCCCTTCTTTGGCCGTAAGAAAGCTATTTTTTGTAAAACGATCTGGGCGAAGGTTTTAGTCCAATCGGAGTTACGGATCTCCAGATATAAAGGAAACAGTGCCAGGGCAGAATTCCAGAATGCAGAAACAGAGAGATAGATCCAATCTCGGAGGGCCTCTCGCCCCTCCCAAGCCATGGGAGCCAAGGACCAGAGGGGAAACCCTTCTCCCATCTAGGGAGGAGGTCAAGGAAGAAGAACAAGAAGGGGCCCTCTCTCCCCCTTGCTTCCGGTGGCGCCGGAGCGCTGCTGGGGGCCATCATCATCACCGTGATCTTCACCAACACCACCGTCATCTTCACCAACATCTCCATCACCTTCCCCCTTCTATATCCAGCGGTCCACTCTCCCGCAACCCGCTGCACCCTTTACTTGAACATGGTGCTTTATGCTTCATATTATTATCCAATGATGTGTTGCCATCCTATGATGTGTGAGTAGATTTTCGTTGTCCTATTAGTGGTTGATGAATTGCTATGATTGATTTAATTTGCTTGTGGTTATGTTGCTGTCCTATTGTGCCCACCTTGTCGCGCAAGCGTGAGGGATTCCCGCTGTAGGGTGTTGCAATACATTCATGATTCTTTTATGGTGGGTTGCTTGAGTGACAGAAGCATAAACCTGAGTAAGGGATTGTTGCGTATGGGATAAAAGGGGACTTGATGCTTTAATGCTATGGTTGGGTTTTACCTTAATGAATCTTTAGTAGTTGCGGACGCTTGCTAGAGTTCCAATCATAAGTTCATATGATCCAAGAGGAGAAAGTATGTTAGCTTATGCCTCTCCCACATAAAACTTGCTATCGGTCTAGTAACATAGTCAATTGCTTAGGGACACTTCCACAACTCCTATCACCACTTTTCCACACTCGCTATATTTACTTTCTTGCATCTTTTATTTAAATAGCCCCTATTTTATGTTTACGTGCTCTTTATTATCTTGCAAACCTATCCTATCACACCTTCAAAGTACTTCTAGTTTCATACTTATTCTAGGTAAAGCGAACGTCAAGCGTGCGTAGAGTTGTATCGGTGGTCGATAGAACTTGAGGGAATATTTATTCTACCTTTAGCTCCTCGTTGGGTTCGACACTCTTACTTATCGAAAACTGTTGCGATCCCCTACAGTTGTGGGTTATCAAGACCTTTTTCTGGCGCCGTTGCCGGGGAGTCATAGCGTTGGGTGAATATTCTCGTGTGTGCTTGTTTGCTTTATCACTAAGTAATTTTTATTTGCTGTTCTTAGTCATTCTCTATCTTTAGTTATGGATATGGAACACAAAATACCAAAAAAATTACTTGTACTTGCTACTCATGAAGATGGGGTAACTCCTAAAACCCTCGATTCTCATTATGCGAAAGATATTATGTACTGCTTTGATAATCCCGAGAAAGCCCCATTCAACTTTATAATGGGAGACACGTTGGATCAACGTGAATACTTTAGGGATTATTGGTCGATGCAAAAAGGAAAACTATTATGGGATCAATTTATTATGTTGCGTTGGTATGCTTGGAATCTATGCTTGAGATATGATATTACTTGTTGTTCTAGGATGGATGCTCCACACCTCCCCTTTTCATGCAAATTTAACGATAATGAAACATTAGCTTCCTATGCTAATGGTATATATGATTACTATGATGTGGAACAAATAGAAGAATTTGTTGCTTTTAAGGCTGCCTATGATATTGAAGCTTTGTTTGAAAAGTATGAAGCTTTTGATGATGATGGTTATAGGCCGGAAAATCTTGCTATACTTGGATATTGCTATGAAAATTATGAATACAATTACTATATTAATGCTTTTATGAAGGAAGTCAACGCTGTCCAAGAAGAGACTAATATTTTGCAGGAAGCTATGGAAGAAGAAATTGATGAAACTGTGAGCTCATTGGATGAAAAATATGATGAGGAGAGCGAAGAACAAAAGGAGGAAGAGCAGATTAGCTACCCGTGCCCACCTTCTAATGAGAGTAACCCTCCAACACATACATTATTTAATTCCCCTTCGTGCTTACCGAAGGATGATTGCTATGATCCCTTGAATTTGTTTGAAATATCCCTTTTTGATGATGCTTGCTATGCTTGTGGCCAATATGCCAATATGAATTATGCTTATGGAGATGAACTTGCTATAGTTCCTTATGTTAAACATGAAATTGTTGCTATTGCACCCACGCATGATAGTCCTATTATCTTTTTGAATTCTCCCTACTACACTATATCAGAGAAGTTTGTGCTTATTAAGGATTATATTGATGGGTTTCCTTTTACCATTGCACATGATGATTTTAATGAATGTAATATGCATGTGCTTGCTGCTCCTACTTGCAATTATTATGATAGAGGAACTTTATCTCCACCTCTCTATGTTTCCAATACGATAGAATTGCAAGAAACTGTTTATACTATGCATTCGCCTTTACTTGGTGTGCATGAATTGTTCTTTTATGACATGCCGATGCATAGGAACAGAGTTAGACTTCGTTGTTGCATGATATATGTTACTTTGTTCTCACCACTAAATTACAAATTATAGTTAATTAAAATTGGCTTTGATATACCTCGGGATCCGGGTGGATTCATTACTTGAGCACTATATGCCTAGCTTAATGACTTTAAAGAAAGCGCTGCCAGGGAGACAACCAGAAGTTTTAGAGAGTCATTTTTTTCTGATGAGTGCTTTTATATAGTTTAAAAACAAAAAAATAAAGAGGGGAACCTAAAAACTTTTCAAAAAGGAAAGTGAAAGTGAGAGAGACAAGCATTGTTGAAGTGGGAGAGCTCCTTGAACTTTGTTCACGCTCACGGAAACTTTGTGAATCTTGATTACATAAACTTTTCATCAAAAATAATTATCCCCTTGTACAATTCCATTGTATTATAAAAATAATGTGCCAAGGTTTGCCTTTAGGATGTTTACAATACTTGTTGGTTTGTACGGTGCATGACAGAAACTTTGGCTGTAGTGCACGATTTTACATTTTTATCTGGAACGTCAATTGGTTCTGATTCCTTTTGCAATGTCTTGATGTACAAATTTTTTATTTTTCCTAATTTTGGTAGAAGTTTTGGGGTACCAGAAGTATGGTGGATGTTCAGATTGCTACAGACTGTTCTGTTTTTGACAGATTCTGTTTTTGATGCATAGTTTGCTTGTTTTGATGAAACTATAAATTTATATCAGTGGATTAAGCCATGGAAAAGCTATATTAAGGTAGACACAATGCAAAAACAAGATATGAATTGGTTTTCTACAGTACTTAGAGTGGTGATTTTCTTTATTATACTAACGGATCTTACCGAGTTTTCTGTTGAAGTTTTGTGTGGATGAAGTGTCTAAGCGAGGATGTCTTGATATGAGGAAAAGGAAGAGAGGCAAGAGCTCAAGCTTGGGGATGCCCGAGGCACCCCAAGTAAATATTCAAGGAGACTCAAGCGTCTAAGCTTGGGGATGCCCCGGAAGGCATCCCCTCTTTCTTCAACAAGTATCGGTATGTTTTCGTATTCGTTTCGTTTATGCATTATGTGCAAGTCTTGGAGCGTCTTTTGCATTTAGTTTTCATTTTTCTTTTATGCACCATGCTGGTATGAGATAGTACTTGGTTGATTTATAGAATGCTCATTGCACTTCACTTAAATCTTTTGAGTATGGCTTTATAGAATGCTTCATGTGCTTCACTTATATCATTTGAAGTTTGGATTGCCTGTTTCTCTTCACATAGAGAACCGCTATTTGTAGAATGCTCTTTTGCTTCACTTATATTTGTTAGAGCGTGGGCATATCTTTTGTAGAAAGAATTAAACTCTCTTGCTTCACTTATATCTATTTAGAGAGATGACAGGAATTGGTCATTCACATGGTTAGTCATAAAATCCTACATAAACTTGTAGATCGCTGAATATGATATGTTTGATTCCTTGGAATAGTTTTGCGATATAAAGGTGGTGATATTAGAGTCATGCTAGTGGGTGATTGTGGATTAGTAGAAATACTTGTGTTGAGGTTTGTGATTCCCGTAGCATGCACGTATGGTGAACCGCTTTGTGATGAAGTTGGAGCACAATTTTATTTATTGATTGTCTTCCTTATGAGTGGCGGTCGGGGACGAGCGATGGTCTTGTCCTACCAATCTATCCCCCTAGGAGCATGCGCATAGTCCTTTGTTTTCAATGGCTTGTAGATTTTTGCAATAAGTATATGAGTTCTTTATGACTAATGTTGAGTCCATGGATTATACGCACTCTCACCCTTCCATCATTGCTAGCCTCTTTGGTACCGTGCATTGCCCTTTCTCACCTCGAGAGTTGGTGCAAACTTCGCCGGTGCATCCAAACCCCGTGATATGATACACTCTATCACACATAAGCCTCCTTATATCTTCCTCAAACCAACCACCATACCTACCTATCATGGCATTTCCATAGCCATTCCGAGATATATTGCCATGCAACTTTCATCATCATCATCATATACATGACTTGAGCTTTTCATTGTCATATTGCTTTGCATGATCGTAAGATAGCTAGCATGATGTTTTCATGGCTTGTCCATTTTTTGATGTCATTTCTACGCTAGATCATTGCACATCCCGGTACACCGCCGGAGGCATTCATATAGAGTCATATCTTTGTTCTAGATATTGAGTTGTAAGTAAATAAAAGTGTGATGATCATCATTATTAGAGCATTGCCCCAGTGAGGAAAGGATGATGGAGACTATGATGCCCCCACAAGTCGGGATGAGACTCCGGACTTTATGAAAAATAAAAGAGGCCAAAGAAGCCCAAATAAAAAAAGAGGCCAAAGAAGCCCACCAAAAAGAAAAAAATAATAATAAAAAAGAAAGAAAAGAAAAAGAAGAAAAAAAGAGAGAAAAAGAGAGAAGTGGCAATGTTACTATCCTTTTACCACACTTGTGCTTCAGAGTAGCACCATGTTCTTCATAGAGAGAGCCTCCTATCACTACTAGGGAAAAGGCTATACACAGAAAGTTACTAGTAGCGCAGGTTTTTAAACCTCGCTACTTCTAAGTTGATAGCAGTAGCGCGGGTTTTTAACCCTTGCTACTACTAAGCGGTCTCTACCGTGCCCCCCGGGACATGCCATAGTAGTAGCGCAGGTTTCTAAAACCTCGCTACTATTAAGTTTGACAGCAGTAGCATTGGTTTTTAGCCCTCGCTACTGCTAAGTGGTGCCATAGTAGTAGCGAGGGGGTAAAAAACCGTGCTACTACTAAAGGTCCCATTTTCAAACTCTACCCCCCCCCTGTGGATCGCCTTTTCAGTTTTAAAAAATAAAATAAAATGATGAAAATGTCAAAAAAATAAAAGAAAATAAGTTTCCCATGTGATATGTGGCCTAGTTGTTGGGAAAATTTGCAAATATGAATTTCGACTTTATTTGCAAAACCTCTCGAGAATTTGTAAAAATGGGCATAACTTTTGCATACTAACTCAGATGAAAAAGTTTTTTATATGAAAAATCATCTACTCAAAAAGTTGCATCCAAATTTAACCAGGGGAACCCCGTTAAACATTTTCAAAATCCTCAAAAACCAAACAGAAAAAAAGTTATGGGGCTTTTAAGATCTAGAGTGGAAAAAATCGAAAAAAATTCAAACTGTGTGGTCAAACTGTGGTCAAACAATGGTCAAACTAATTATTCTAGAATATTAGTGTTACTAAATAATTATTTTAGTTTTTTTGAATATTGGTCAAATCTGGTCAAACTATGGCCAAACTGTGGTCAAACTAATTATTCAAGAAATATTAGTGTTACTAATTTTTTAGAACAATAGTTTCAAACTCAAATAGTGAAATGTGTGACTTCATGCTCAAGCTAAATTCCTAAGGTTAATAGGATTGACATCTTACTATTGTCAGGAAAACAATAAGTGTAGACTTGGAAACGAGGGAGAATAGAACCCGGAAGTTAAGCGTGCTCACGCTGGAGTAGTGAGAGGATGGGTGACCGTCCGGGAAGTTAGATGATTTGGAATGATGAGGGGTGATTAGAGATTAAATTGAGCAGCAATGAGGGGTGAGAGGATGGGTGACCGCCCAGGAAGTTAGATGATTTGGAATGATGAGGGGTGATTAGAGATTAAATTGAGCAGCGATGAGGGGTGATTAGAGATTTGAGGAGATTAAATTGAGCAGCAATGAGGGGTGAGAGGATGGGTGACCGCCCAGGAAGTTAGATGATTTGGAATGATGAGGGGTGATTAGAGATTAAATTGAGCAGCGATGAGGGGTGATTAGAGATTTGAGGTTAAAATAATTCAGAAATTTGAAAATTAGGGGAAAAAATCGAAATATTTTTTCGAAAAAAATCAAAAAAACCCGCGCTGGTAGTAGTAGCGCGGGTTTTTACCCACGCTACTACTAAAGGACGTAGTAGTAGCGCGGGTGGCACCCGCGCTACTGCTATACGTTAGCTGTAGCGCCTTATTAGTAACGCCGGCCCCACGCTACTAATAGGCCCAAAACCCGCGCTGCTGCTAGGCTTTTCCCTAGTAGTGTATGCTTTCACTTTCATATACTAGTGGGAATTTTCATTATAGAACTTGGCTTGTATATTCTTATGATGGGCTTCCTCAAATGCCCGAGGTCTTCATGAGCAAGCAAGTTGGATGCACACCCACTTAGTTTCAGTTTGAGCTTTCATACACTTATAGCTCTAGTTCATCCGTTGCATGGCAATCCCTACTCACTCACATTGATATCTATTGATGGGCATCTCCATAGCCCATTGATACGCCTAGTCGATGTGAGACTTTCTCCTTTTTTGTCTTCTCCACATAACCCCCACCATCATATTCTATTCCACCTATAGTGCTATGTCCATGGCTCACTCTCGGGGAAACTGATCCACAAACACCTATGGGGCCGGCGGACCGAGCCCCTTTTGGTTCGGCGGGGGGGCGGAGGTCGCATGAAGAGCAGATCGAGGCGAAGCACACGAGCAGTTTACCCAGCTTCGGAGCTCTCCGGAGAGATAACACTCCTACTGCTGCTTGTCTGATTGCCTTATGTTCTTGCTCGAGAGAGAGCTAAGTGTTTTTCTGGCTTCCGAATGATCCGAACCCCTTCTACGTTGCGCATGGGCCTCCTTTTATACGTTAAAGGGGTCACCCACAGGTGGCAACGTAAACAAGGGTACAAATGAAAAAAGAGAGGTGGTTGGTACAGTTACTTGTACAGTGTTTCCTACCTAACCCTGACGGCAGGGGACAAGGGCATTAAATGCCCGTCTGTGTCGCCCACAACAGTGCAGAAAAGGACCGTCAGGGGCGCCACCGCTTGCCACGATGGCGATCTTGTCAGCACCGCATGCCACTGCGCACCGCTGGCTGCACAGCCTTCCGCCATGCGCGCCGGGAAAGGCCCCCAGGGCGACACGTTGGTGGATGCGCTGGAGCGTGGGCGTAGAGTGGCCGCTTGCCGCGGCAAGTGCCTTGCCGCGGTCGTCGTCTTGTCGCGCCCGGGAGCTTGTCGCTCGCCGGGCCTTGCCGGGACGTGTGGCGCGTCGCGGCAAGTTCCCTGAGATGCCTCGGTTGGTCTTCCCGGCAAGCTCCTCTTGCCGGGGCCTTGCCTCCTTGACTTGAACACTTTGTTCTTGAATGGCTCCAAAGGAGCCACGGAGGATCTTGGCGGTCACCCGGCAAGCCCTTGCCGCGGGGCGCTGCAACTGCCCGTGCACAAGTTCGGGGTACTAGGATACCCCTATTCTAGTACACCGATAGGAGCCCCCGGGCCTGGGCCACACACGGTGCCGAGCGCTGTTGGGCCAGGCCCAAAACAAGGCACGGGCACACGCGGCCTGGTCCATGCCGTATCTCACTCTGTATCCACCGCGCCCTCCCCCAACGACACGCGTTGAATGCGGCATCGTGGGGGAGATCGTGGGTGGTTTCTTTATTCGGAAGGGCGAAACGTCCGCCCCCTTCCTCTTTATA
>NC_057795.1:595645682-595696796 GCF_018294505.1 Triticum aestivum | reverse complement strand
CCGCTCCCCCCTTCTTCTCGAAGCCAAGAGAGAGCAGCGCTCCGCCCCCCATTGCCACCAGCATCACTAACGCCGTCGACCTCCCCCACCACCTCTGCCATGGCTCCGAAAGCCGACAAGGGGAAGGGCGTGAAGTCGACCGAGGCGCAGCGGCTCGCGGCGCTGCGGAAGGAGCGGGCGATCTTCTCCCCTCAGCTCGGCACGAAGGAGCTGAGGGAGTACTTCTACCTCTTCTGGTCGACGGAGACGCGAGCGCATCCGCGCACGAGGGTACTCCCGACCGCCGCTTCGGAACTGGCTCCAAACGGGTACCCATTCTTCGCGCTGTTCTTCTATTGCGGGCTCTGCCCGCCCTTCTCGGAGTTCTTCTGCGACATAATGAACACCTATGGGCTCCGCCTCCTCGATTTCACGCCCAACGTCGTTCTGACCATGGCAGTTTTCGCACATTTGTGCGAAAACTTTGTCCGAGTCCACCCCAATGTAGCCCTTTTCCGCCACTTCTTCATGCCTCGGGTCGAGAGAGGAGAGCCGCTTGCCGGAGGGATTGCCTGGATCTCGAGAGTCAGCAAGAAGGAAGCGTATCTGGAGGGTGAGCTACGCAGCAAGTGGGAGGAGTGGAGAGCGGAGTGGTGTTGGATCGTCTAGGAGAACCCGCAGCCGTTCACTGCCCTGCGCCAAGCCCCCATAGTGCGCGGCAACGATTGGAGTAACGTGGCCCTAGAAGACGACATGCTGAAGATCGCCATCACCAGGATCCTTCGCCTCAGGCTTGCCGGGCTCACTGTAGGCATTGTCGGCGCAGATTTCCTTCGCCGCCGCATCGCCCCCCTGCAGGAGAGGAGGAGGCCCGCCTGGGAGTTCAAGAACTCGGCGGACATCATGAGGCTGCGGCCGGGCCTCAACTTCAATTTCACCGTCCTGGAGTTGGATGCAATGCTTCTAGAGCTGTTCAAATGCGACCCCCAGCACCCATTCCTTTTGCCGAGGAGCGTCGTTCCATTGTGCAATAATTCATCGCTTGACCGGATCCGCGCCATGATGCCGTTGTGCGATTCCCACGGAATCGTTCCCACTTGGCAAGAGCCTGCGGATGACGTCGTGCGGGCGTTCTTCGACAACTTGGAAGAAGTGCCGGTCCGCGCCGACGAGCAGAAGAGCCTCACCCGCGACACCACCGACGCGGAGCTGCAGCGCATCGCCACTAGGACGGAGGAGGCTGCGGCAGCAGCTGCCGCGGGTGAATTCGGGTTCACCGTGGAGGAAGCAGAGGCAGCAGAGGCGGCAAGCCTTGTCGAGCGTGAGGAGTTTGCCGGCGAGGAAGACCTTGCCGGCCCTAAAGCGGAGCCGAGCGAGCCCTGCAAGGAAGAGCCCGAACCTTCAGACAGCCTGCCGGAGGTGGAGCCCCCGGCCCTGGCAAGGAGGCGGCTCCGCAGGGCCGGGGATGTAGCGGGGCGGCAAACGAGCCAACAGTCGCCAAGCCGTGCGACACGCTCTACCGCGGCAAGCACTATTGCCGCGGGAGCGCCCCACGCCGCAGCGGCAACTGGAGCGGGATCTTCCCGGTCCACCGCCACCGCTCCTGCCAAGCGGGCGAGGGAGCCTACTCGCCGCACCGGAGGCGAGCCGGACTTCGATCTTTCCGCGCTCAGCTCCGATGAGGAAGAAGAAGAGTAAGATCCCCTTGCTGTCCTCGTTGTTCTTCCAATTCTTGTTGTTTTTTGTCTTGTATCTGACTTGCTTTGATCTGGATCCATTCTTTTTTAGGACGCTGGCCCAGAGAGCGGCGAAGAGAGCCAAGGCCTCGGTGATTGTCATCGAAGATGACCCCACTGTTTCCGCAGGGGATGTGTCTGAGACCACATTGACGGACCCGGGAGCTACTCCCCAAAGCAGCCCCCAGCACAGCCCCCAGCGTAAGTTTGTAGTTTACTTCCTGCTGTCGGGCGCGCATGAGTGCTTTCTCCTTTGCTGATATCTTGACTGTTGACTTGTGTAGGAGCAGAACAGCCTCACCAGGAGCGCCCGGAAGCTGCTCCTGAAGTGCCATCTGCTTCAACTATGCCGCCAAGGGAGGATCCCCCGGCAAGGGAGCGTTCTCCAGCAAGGGAGAACTCTCCGGCAAGGGGCAGCTCTCCGGCAAGGGACAGCACCAACGACCCTGCGGTGGTTGAGACCGCAACTGCAGATCTTGGTACAGGTAATCCACTTGTCTAAAAACTTCCCTTGGGTTCTTCTTCTTCTGATTTTCTTCTTGCATATTTGCTTGACTTCTCTCCCCTTTCCGTTCGTCAGATCCACCTCCCGCGGAGCCGATGGAGACCGAGGGCGCCGGCGAGGAAGGCGCACGTGGTAGCAACGACGCCGCCGCCGCCACCGAAGAAGGGGCCGGTGCTGATGAGCCCGCCGTTGAAGAGGCCGCCAAGGCTGCCGGCGCAGAAGCTGGCGAGGGGTCGGGCGATCGCACTGACGGCCCTAAGGCCGCAGGAGCGCCAGGCGCTGCACCGACCGCCGATCCCTCCGCCGCTGCTGCGGAGCCAGGCTCCGAAGAGCCTTAGCCCGGCGTCTACTTGAAGGCCGGCGACGGCATCTTCATCAAGCTTTCCTGGGCGTCGAGCTCCAGGGCGCCAGTCGAAGGGGAAACTTTCGATGAGGAGCTGCTCGCCTCCACCGGGCTGTCGTTGGTCGATGCGCCAAGCAGCAGTAGTGGCGAGCCTGAGGAGGAGCAGCTGCTACGGAAGCTGCTATCACTCTACCGCGCCCGACAAGCCAAGCTGGCTTCCCGGGAAACACTTGTCGCGAAGGCGGGAGTGGATATGGAGAAGCGCGCAGAGGAGCTCCGGGGCCTCAACCAGGAAGCTCTCCGGTCCCTGGCACAGGAGCGGGAGCGACTCGCCGAGGAGCGTACGACCTTCCTTCTCGAGAAGGCCGAAGCTGAGGAGGAACAAAGGCTTGCTGCCAAAAAGCAGTCCGCGCGAGAAGGCGAGTTGGTGCAGCGGAAGGCCAACCTTGACAGCTACGAGGAGGAGCTCGTCGCGCGCGAGGAAACACTTGGCGGGGCTCTCAAAGAAGCGAGGGATGCTGCCGCAACTGCAGAGGCCGCCAAGAAAGAGCTGGAGGCGAACATCAAGAAGAGCGGTGAGGAGCTTGCCGCGCTCAAGCGTGAGCGCGAGAAGGATGCTGCCGCCCATGGTGAGCTGCAGGGTATTCTCGCCGAGAGGAGCAAGGAGCTCAGCGCCGCCAAGGACTCCAACGCGGATCTCGAGTTGAAGCTGGCTACGCTGACTCAGACGCTGGACGGTGCCAAGGAGCAAGAGAAGACTTTGTCAGAGAAGATCAAGGCCGACGAGGCGCTGCTGGCGAGCATCGCCGTCACCCAGAACGCATTCAAGGAGACTGTGGAGCACTGGACCGAGGGTCTGGTGAACATTGCCGCAGTCATCGACGGGGAGCTGGCACAGCTGGGGATGGAGGACTTTGGGTATCCCTCCGACAAGCATCTCCAACCCAGCACCAAGCTCAGCCTATTCTTCAAGGGCGTGGCGACGGCACTCCAGCGACTCCGGGAGAAGATCCCAAAGCAGCTGGCTGACGAGTCACGCAAGATTTGCGCCAGCGCTCTCCATAAGGTGCTGATGAAGGTGGCTTTCCGCAACCCAGGCCTCAACTTCACCAACGTCCTCAAGTCCTTGCCGCCGGATGCCGACGTGGAAGCGCTCAAGGCCCTTGTCGCACCCATCGTGGACAAGGTGAGCGGGATCAAGAGGGTTGAGGGCGATCGCGTCGACTAGGCCGCCCGTTTTCTCTTTCTCCTTGTCGCTGCTAGCCATATTATGAAATCAATCTGTTAGGCGCTGCGACAAGTTATCTTGTAATATAACTCTATTTCTGTTATCAATTGCTACGTTACTTCCTTTACTAGATTCCTTCCTTTGTATGTTTTTACCCTATGCTTTTAGGGAACTTGTCGGCGCAGGCACCCGAGCCGCGAGCGCTGAGTGCGGGACGTCAGCAGCCTGCTGGCGGTGCCGCTTCCGACAAGAAACCTTGTCGCGACTAGTTGCAGCACACTTAAGTTGTTGAGCGGACTCGAAACAAAGTAGGGGCGCAACTAACTACGAGTTGGTTCCTCCGTGCACAGGTTTTCCATACAAAGTACGGTCGTTCAAGGAATATAACTCATAACTTAAAAATTAAAACTAATTGCTCAAACTTTGGCAACTTAGCTTTTCTGTCGTTTGCTTCCCTGCAAGGCGAGACTTCCTTAAACGACGCCTGGTCCACACCATCATCTTCTCCTTCCCCCGGCAAACTTGTGTGCGAGGGAACCTTCATTTCCTTTGTTGAGAAAAAGAAAGAAGAGAAAATAAAGATATGGAGCCTTTCGGCTCGTTATTGCTTACCGGGGGCAGGTGCTGCACAATGTGTTAGATAACGCATGCAAGAAAGAATACAATGCATGAAATTGACAAGATGTGCGGAGCACATGAGCTGTACTTATGCACGGGATCTGTGCCCGGCTTTGTACAAAGGACATGTAACATCGGCAAGACTTGTACAAAAGGTGGTTGCCAGAACAGGTTCCGGCAACCGCGCCCTATGGGTAAAACTTATGAAGATGCTCAATGTTCCAGGAGTTGCTCACCGGAATGCCATCTTCGGTCTCAAGGCGGACAGCGCCGGGCCTAGTGACTCGTTTCACCCGATAAGGGCCTTCCCACTTCGTCGTCAACTTGCTGGAATTCTTGGCGGACTGAACGCGCCGAAGAACAAGGTTGCCTTCCTCGAAGCTTCTGGCATTAACTTTGCGGCTATGGTAGCGGCGCAAAGCTTGCTGGTATCGAGCAGCTCGTATAGGAGCCTGAAGATGGTCCTCCTCAAGGAGCAGCGCGTCATCTTGTCGCAGTTGCTCTTGCTCAAGCTCATCATAAGCGAGCACTCGAGGTGACCCGTATACGAGTTCCGTGGGGAGAACTGCCTCTGCTCCATAGACTAGAGCAAAAGGTGTCTGGCCAGTGGCTCGATTTGGCGTCGTTCTGATCAACCAAAGAACCACCGGCAGCTCCTCAATCCAGTTTCTTCCGCACTTGCACAGCCTGTCGAAAGTCCTGGTCTTGAGCCCGCGCAGCACTTCAGCATTTGCCCTCTCCGCTTGACCGTTGCTTCTCGGATGAGCAACAGAAGCGAAGCAGACCTTGGCGCCAAGATCTTGGACGTACTGCATGAAGGTGCAGCTCGTGAATTGCGTGCCGTTGTCGGTGATGATCCTGTTAGGGATCCCGAAACGGCAAACAATCGACCTAAAGAACTTGACTGCTGACTGTGCTGTCACCTTCCTCACTGGTTCCACTTCCGGCCACTTTGTGAACTTGTCGATCGCAACGTACAAGTACTCAAAGTCCCCGACAGCTCGGGGGAAGGGGCCGAGGATATCGAGCCCCCAGACTGAAAATGTCCAGGATAAAGGGATCGTCTGGAGAGGTTGAGCTGGCTGGTGTATCTGCTTGGAATGGAACTGGCACGCTTCACACTTGGTTACTTCTGCTGTTGCATCCTGGAGGGCTGTCGGCCAAAAGAAACCTTGCCGGAAAGCTTTGCCGGCAAGTGCTCTTGCGCCAATGTGGTGACCACATATGCCTCCATGTATCTCTGCCAACAGCTTCTGTCCGTCTTCCCGGCAAATACACTTCAATTTCACACCGTTGAGTCTCCTTCTGTATAGTATGTTGTCGACAAACTGGTACATACTTGACTGTCGGGCTACTCTTTCCGCTTCTTCTTGCTCTTCGGGAAGTTCTCCTGTCTGAAGGAAATGGACAATCTGCTGTGCCCATGCTGGAGCTTGTGGCTCGACAACAAGGACTAAAGGCACTTCTGCTGCTGCGGGAACATCAGCTTCTACGGCAAGAACCTGCGGCTCGGCCGGAGCTTGATGTTCCCCGACAAGCTTGCCGGAGCAAAACTTGTCGGGAGCGTCTGCTTCAACGGAACAAACACTAAGGTTTGCCGGAGCAGACTGCTCCTCAGCACTCTTGGTGTTGATCTTGGGGACCTTCTTGGCGGCGGCTTCAGGGAGCTCTGCCGGAAAATAGTTGCCAGAAATCAACTTCCTCTTCTTGCTCTGTCCAGTTGATGGTGTTACAGATGGTTGAGTCAGCTTGAGCACAAAGATCCCTGGTTCCACGGGTAACTTAAGTGCGGCGCACTTTCACAGGCCATCAGCAATGTCATTCTGAGCTCTTGGAACATGTTCCATCTGTAGGCCGTCAAAGTGCTCTTCTAGCTTCCTCACTTCATCAACATAAGCTTCCATCAACGGACTCTGATAATTCTTGTTCACTTGGAGGACGACAAGCTGTGAGTCACCCCTGACAATGAGCTTCTTGATCCCAAGGTCTGCCGCGATCCTGAGACCGGCAAGCAAGCCTTCATACTCTGCAGTATTGTTCGTTGCTTGCTCCTTGGGAAAGTGCATCTGGACTACGTACTTGAGGTGCTCTCCGGTGGGCGCGACAAGCAGCACGCCCGCACCGGCGCCTTGCAGCGAGAAGGCACCATCAAAGTATATCAGCCACTCTTTGCTTGCCTCCTTGACGGGGATGCTCGTTTCTGGGATCTCTTCATCTTGTGTGGGCGTCCACTCTGCTATGAACTCTGCCAATGCTCTGCTTTGGATAGTTGAAGTGCTTTCAAACTTGAGGCCAAAGCTTGACAGTTCCATCGCCCACTCGACAATCCTGCCTGTCGCTTCTGGATTTTGCAGTATCCTCTTCAGCGGGAAACGAGTGACGACTGTGATCTCATGTGCTTGGAAGTAATGCGCAGCTTTCTCGAGGCCATGAGGAGGCCGAAAAGCAATTTATGCACACCGGAGTACCTCGACCTAGCCCCCTGTAGAAGGGAACTGACAAAGTAAACTGGCGCTGCACCATTCTGTTCTGCATCTTATCATGCTCCTGCGCAGATCCATCCTTGTCGGGACCAGGTCTTGTCGGACCAGAGCTTGTCGGCGAAGCCCCCTGCTTGTCGCTGGATGCATCTGCCGTGATTGCTGGCTCATCATCTGCCCCCCTCTCCGCTACTAACGCAGCACTAACCACTTGATTGGTTGCCGCTATATATAGCAGCAACTTCTCTTGTGGCCTAGGTGCGACAAGTATTGGAGTGGAGGACAGGTATCTCTTCAAGTCCTGCAGCGCAGCCTCCGCCTCCGAAGTCCATTTCATTGGACCTGCCTTCTTCAAAATTTTGAAGAATGGCAGGGCGCGCTCAGCAGATCTAGAGATAAACCTGCTGAGAGCAGCCACGCAACCGGCAAGCCTTCGCACATCCTTGACGCGCTTCGGTGCTTCAATCTGCTCAATGGCCTTGATCTTGTCGGGATTGGCTTCGATTCCCCGCTGAGACACGAAGAACCTAAGAAGCTTGCCGGAAGGGACTCCAAACACACACTTCTTGGGGTTGAGCTTGAGGTTGATCTTGTGCAGATTTGCAAATGTTTCGTCTAAATCTTGAATCAGGGTTGCTCTGTCCTTGCTCTTGACCACTATGTCATCCATGTAGGCTTCCATATTTCTGTGCATTTGTGGCTCAAAGGCATGATGGACTACCCTTGCAAATGTTGAACCAGCATTCTTTAAACCGAAGGGCATCCGTACGAAACAGTAGGTGCCACATGGGGTGATGAATGCGGTTTTCTCCTCATCCTCTTCTGCCATGAAGATCTGATGGTATCCTGAGTATGCATCAAGAAATGAAAGCAAGTCACATCCAACCGTGGAGTCAACAATCTGGTCAATGCGCGGCAAGGGAAATGGATCTTTGGGACAAGCTTTATTGACATCGGTAAAGTCGATACAAAGCCTCCATTTCCCGTTAGCTTTGCGCACGACAACAGGATTTGCCAACCACGTAGGATGGAGCACTCCTCTGACAAGGCCTGCCGCTTCCAACTTCTTGATTTCTTCTGCAATGAATTCTTGGCGCTCCACTGCTTGCTTCCTGACTTTCTGCTTGACGGGCCGCGCGTGAGGACAGACGGCAAGGTGGTGCTCAATTACTTTCCTGGGAACACCGAGGATGTCAGACGGTTGCCATGCAAACACGTCAACGTTCGCCCGCAGGAAAGCAACGAGCGCGCTTTCCTATTTGGGGTCGAGAGTGGCACTGATGGTGAAAGTACCACCAGTGCCGTCCTCCTTGGCGGACACCTTCTTGGTCTCAGGTGGAGCTGCCATTGCCTTCTTACACTTGTCGGTGGGGCTCGATGGTGCGTCCTCGACGGTAGCGCAACACTCCGAAGAGGTGGGCTTGCCGGAGTGGGATCAGAGCTCTTGCCGGACTTGGTCTTCTTCTTCCCTCCGGGAGCTTCAGCGGCAAGTGATTTGCGATCTGTTTCGGCTGCTGCTTCCCGATAGATCTTGTCGGCGCAGATAAGAGCATCCTTCTTGTCGCCAGGGACAGAGATGACACTTATCGGGCCTGGCATCTTCAGTACGTTATAGGCATAGTGAGAGGCTGCCATGAACTTGGCGAGCGCTGGACGGCCAAGTATCCCATTATAAGGCAATGGAAAATCAGCAACGTCAAAAGTGACCCTCTCAGTTCTGAAGTTCAACTCGCTGCCAAATGTTACTGGCAACGTGATCTTTCCCTTCGGCTTGCTCCTTCCTGGGTTGATTCCTTGAAATGTGTCGGTCTCTTCGAGCTCGCTGTCGGGGATTTGGAGTTTCTGGAGCACCGCGGAGGAGATCAGGTTCAAGCCGGCCCCGCCGTCAACTAGCATCTTAGTGACCTTGAGGTTGCGGATAGTTGGTGAAACCAACATCGGCAAGCATCCGACCGCAGTTATGCGATCAGGGTGGTCCTCAATATCAAAGATGATAGGCGTGCTGGACCATTTCAGAGGCTTGCGTGATTCGACGGGTGGCTCTGCTGCATTAACTTCCCGCACCCATTGCTTGAGCTGGCGGTGCGAAGTATGCAGAGAAGCCCCGCCGTCAACGCATAGGACCTCTGTGGCTTTTTGGAACTCCTGCTCGTCAGTCTCCTCATCGTCCATGTCTTCGTCGTCGTCGTCATCTTCATCCTTGTCGCAGCCACGAGGAGGCCTGTCTCCTTGCCGCTGCTTGGCCTTGCCGCAGCGTCCTCCCCGGCCGGGGCGTTTCTTGCCAGATCCTCCAGCACCTTCCTGGGCCTTCTCCTTGTCGCGCCGCTCGTACTCAGCCTTTTGCTGCTCAACAAGCTGCTCGACTTTCTTGCAGCTCTGGAGATCGTGGCCCTTGGTGCGGTGGATCTTGCAGTACTGCTTGTTGGTGCCGTCCTGCTTGTCGGCGACCGCCACAGCCTCTGCGGCAATCTCCTTACCGGAGCCGCCAGCTTTGGCTTTCTTGGCGCCACCTCCGTTGCCGGACTGCTCAACAACTAGCACCTCTTTGCCTTTCTTTTTCCTGTTATTCCGCCGCCGGTTTTTCCTTGCCGGGGCAGTGTCCTCACTGTCAGATCCTCCTGCTCCTATATTCTCTCCGGGGAGTCTCCTCCCTTCCTCAGCATGTGCGCACTTGTCGGCCAGGGCATATAGCTCACTGACGTCTCTGATCTTGCACATCGCCATCTCCTCCCGCATCCTGCGGTTCCGCATGTTCTGATGGAACGCGCTGATCACCGCGGCAGGGTGGACGTCTGGGATGTTGTGTTGTACACTGCTGAATCTTTGAATGTACTTGCGCAGGGGCTCTCCTTCCTTCTGGGCAAGCATATGAAGATCGCTCTCTTGGCCATGAGGCTTGTGGCCGCCTGTAAAGGCGCCGACAAACTGATGGCACAGATCTGCCCAGGAAGATATGGAGTTGTCTGGCAAGTGCATGAGCCATGATCTGACATTGGGTTTGAGTACCAGTGGGAAGTAGTTGGCAAGGATCTTGTCGTCTCGTCCCCCGGCAGCCTGCACCGCGATGGTGTAGATGCTGAGGAACTCCGACGGATGCGTCTTGCCGTCGTACTTCTCCGGTACGTTTGGTTTGAAGTTCTTCGTGCTGGGCCACTGGACTCGCGCAACTCACGAGTGAACGCAAGGCAACCTACCGCGTACGGCAAGTCGCCTGGTTCCCCTGGCGCATGCATGTCAACAGAGGGCCCAGCGCGCTTGTCGGATTGACGTCGCGCTTCTCTTCGGCGCTCGATGCGAGTACGAGCGTCTTCTTGCTGTCGATCGTGAAGAACTTGGCGCTGATCGCGACGAGCTCGTGGATCCGATGATGCGGTGGAGTCGCTGTCGAGGTGGATCCGGCGAGTCGGCGATCTTGGCCTTCGGGGTGGTGATTGCATGGTGGTTGCACCCCCACCAGTTTCGTCGCCACCGGCTCGCGCCTGGCAACCCTGCCGCGGTGGCGACGTGCTCGGCTGCCGCGGAGTGTCGCCGTTGGCGCAGCCGATGAGACTTTGAATGGTGGCCCTCCATTCGTCGATCTTGTCCGACGTCGGAGGGTAATCCAGGAGCAGTTGAGCTCGCGCCAAAGCTTCTGCTGGAGTGGTGGGTGGCAGTGGCGGACGGCGCGAGGAACGGGATGTGCTCGGACTTCTAACTATGTTAGAAGGAGCAGTATCCCATCCAGGCGACCGCGTCTCGCTCGTGCCAACACGTTGGCGCGCATGCTGGTCTTGAGTGCCCCGGTATCCACCAGCTTGATCTTGGCCCAATAGACGTATGGTACTGCGAGTACCATGACGCTATCGGTCCTGCGCCTCCTGAGATGGGCGCGGAACAATCACGGACGTTGAGGTCTGCGCCGCCTTGCCCTTGGACTTGGCAGCGTCGTGAGCTCCCTTGCCGATGTCCGTTCTCCCGTCGGTGTCTGCCCCACCACTCGTTTGCGCCGGTGGTGGTGGGATCGACGCGGATGGAGCAGATGCCTCCGAAGCCTTCTTTTTCGGTGGCATGTTGATGAAGAAAATGAAGATCTAGCTCGTGTGCACGCCGGATCAGGTTCACACAATCTCGACGCCCCCCTACCTGGCACGCCAAAGATGTCGGGGAAACTGATCCACAAACACCTATGGGGCCGGCGGACCGAGCCCCTTTCGATTCGGCGGGGGGCGGAGGTCGCACGAAGAGCAGATCGAGGCGAAGCACACGAGCAGTTTACCCAGCTTCGGAGCTCTCCGGAGAGATAACACTCCTACTGCTGCTTGTCTGATTGCCTTATGTTCTTGCTCGAGAGAGAGCTAAGTGTTTTTCTGGCTTCCGAATGATCCGAACCCCTTCTACGTTGCGCATGGGCCTCCTTTTATACGTTAAAGGGGTCACCCACAGGTGGCAACGTAAACAAGGGTACAAATGTAAAAAGAGAGGTGGTTGGTACAGTTACTTGTACAGTGTTTCCTACCTAACCCTGACGGCAGGGGACAAGGTCATTAAATGCCCGTCTGTGTCGCCCACAACAGTGCAGAAAAGGACCATCAGGGGCGCCATCGCTTGCCACGATGGCGATCTTGTCAGCACCGCATGCCACTGCGCACCGCTGGTTGCACAGCCTTCCGCTACGCGCGCCGGGAAAGGCCCCCAGGGCGACACGTTGCTGGATGCGCTGGAGCGTGGGCGCAGAGTGGCCGCTTGCCGCGGCAAGTGCCTTGCCGCGGTCGTCGTCTTGTCGCGCCCGGGAGCTTGTCGCTCGCCGGGCCTTGCCGGGACGCGTGGCGCGTCGCGGCAAGTTCCCTGAGATGCCTCGGTTGGTCTTCCCGGCAAGCTCCTCTTGCCGGGGCCTTGCCTCCTTGACTTGAACACTTTGTTCTTGAATGGCTCCAAAGGAGCCACGGAGGATCTTGGCGGTCACCCGGCAAGCCCTTGCCGCGGGGCGCTGCAACTGCCCGTGCACAAGTTCGGGGTACTAGGGTACCCCTATTCTAGTACACCGACACTCACGCTCATATATTGCGTGAAAGTTGAAAAAGTTTGAGATTATTAAAGTATGAAACAATTTCTTGGCTTGTCATCGGGGTTGTGCATGATTAAATACTTTGTGTGATGAAGATAGAGCAACAACCATACTATATGATTTTGTAGGGATAACTTTCTTTGGCCATGTTGTTTTGAAAAGACATGATTGCTTTATTGGTATGCTCGAAGTATTTTTGTTTTTATGTCAAATGATAGACTATTACTTTGAATCACTCGTGTCTTAATATTCATGCCATGATTAGACATATGATCAAGATTATGCTAGGTAGCATTCCACATCAAAAATTATCTTTTTTATCATTTACCTACTCGAGGACCAGCAGGAATTAAGCTTGGGGATGCTGATACGTCTCCGTCGTATCTATAAATTTTTGATTGTTCCATGCCAATATTCTTCAACTTTCATATACTTTTGCAACTTTTTATACTATTTTTGGGACAAACATATTGATCCAGTGCCTAGTGCCAGTTCATGTCTGTTGCATGTTTTATGTTTCGCAGAAAACCAATATCAAACGGAATGCAAACGGGATAAAAACGGACGGAGAATTATTTTGGAATATTTGTGATTTTTGGGAGGTGGAATCAACGCAAAACGGTGCCCGAGGTGGCCACGAGATAGGCCCATGCCACCCCTCCAGGGGGGCGCCCCCCTATCTCGTGGGCCACCCGTAAGGCGGTTGATGCCCTTCTTTGGCCTCAAGAAAGATAATTTTTGGAAAACAATCTGGGCGAAGGTTTCAGTCCAATCGGAGTTACGGATCTCCAGATATAAAGGAAATGGTGCCAGGGCAGAATTCCAGAATGCAGAAACAGAGAGATAGATCCAATCTCGGAGGGGCTCTCGCCCCTCCCAAGCCATGGGAGCCAAGGACCAGAGGGGAAACCCTTCTCCCATCTAGGGAGGAGGTCAAGGAAGAAGAAGAAGAAGGGCCCCTCTCTCCCCCTTGCTTCCGGTGGCGCCGGAGCACTGCCGAGGGCCATCATCATCACCGCAATCTTCACCAACACCACCGTCATCTTCACCAACATCTCCATCACCTTCCCCCTTCTATATCCAGCGGTCCACTCTCCCGCAACCCATTGTACCCTCTACTTGAACATGGTGCTTTATGCTTCATATTATTATCCAATGATGTGTTGCCATCCTATGATGTCTGAGTAGATTTTCGTTGTCCTATTGGTGGTTGATGAATTGCTATGATTGATTTAATTTGCTTGTGGTTATGTTGCTGTCCTATTGTGCCATCTATGTCGCGCAAGCGTGAGAGATTCCCGTTGTAGGGTGTTGCAATACGTTCATGATTCTTTTATGGTGGGTTGCTTGAGTGACAGAAGCATAAACCCGAGTAAGGGGATTCTTGCGTATGGGATAAAAGTGGACTTGATGCTTTAATGCTATGATTGGGTTTTACCTTAATGAATCTTTAGTAGTTGCGGACGCTTGCTAGAGTTCCAATCATAATTGCATATGATCCAAGAAGAGAAAGTATGTTAGCTTATGCCTCTCCCACATAAAACTTGCTATCGGTCTAGTAACGTAGTCAATTGCTTAGGGACACTTCCACAACTCCTATCACCACTTTTCCACACTTGCTATATTTACTTTCTTGCATCTTTTATTTAAACAGCCCCTAGTTTATGTTTACGTGCTCTTTATTATCTTGCAAACCTATCCTATCATACCTTCAAAAGTACTTCTAGTTTCATACTTGTTCTAGGTAAAGAGAATGTCAAGCATGCGTAGAGTTGTATCGGTGGTCGATAGAACTTGAGGGAATATTTATTTTACCTTTAGCTCCTCGTTGGGTTCGACACTCTTACTTATCGAAAACTGTTGCGATCCCCTACACTTGTGGGTTATCACCAGCGCATGAGCTTTGCTTCATTGGGATCTATGAAATACCGCTAGAGATGGGGAGTGATCAGTAAGTACCATTCAACTTTCTGGGGAGATTTCTTCCCGGCCTTCTTGTTTTGAGAAGCATTGCACACCGAACAACTTCTTTTTTTCGCCTGCTCCTTCTGATAAATTATGCAATCATTGATGCATGCATGGTATCTAACGTGCGGAAGATCAAGAGGGCACACGATCTTCTTGGCCTCATCCACACTAGTAGGACATAGATTCCCCACGGGAAGAACATCCTTTAGGTACTTGAGATGCTCATCGAGGCTAGTGTCGGTCCATTTGTTTTTAGCCTTCGTCTTCAGGAGTTGGAGCGTGAAACTCAAGCGGGTCACCTGAGGATTGCAACCATCATACAATGGAGTGTTTGAGTCTACCACCAGTTGCTGCAGCTTAGCCTCCTCTCTAGAAGCAGCTCTCTCAGTACTCGTCTCCTTGCGAAGCAGTGCTTGAACATGAGGTTCCCGCATGATTGAACTTAGTACCGACGAACTCTGCGGCCTGGAGTCCACGTTCTCTCTGTCGCCATGTCCAGCCCCTTCTTCGCTGCCATGTCCAGCCTCTTCCCCGCCGTCATTATCAATAATCTCTTTGTCTTGCCCTGTGTCGTCATTGCCTGCCCCGTCGGCGTCCTCAACATCATCATCATCATCTTGAATTATCCACCACATATAGCCATCCATGAAACCAGTCATGAGCAGGTGAGCCTTGACACGCCCATCGTCATGGGGGTCGAGCCAAACTATTCCTTTGCATCTTCGACATGGACATAAAACCTCTGTCAGGTTATTTTCTTTCATGTCCAGCACCGCCGACCGCAACCACCTGTCCACTATCGTTCCACTGACCATCATGAACGCCTGCACGGTAATAATAAACAAATTGATTATAAAAATGCTTGCATGCATCAAAGTCATACAAAAATTCGGCATGACCTTCCCTAAAAATAGGACATATAGAGTTTGCCCAAAATTCGCTGAAACGGAAATAAATCGACATTTCGGCAAAACATAGGCAACTCAAGCACAATTCAGCGACAACTCAAGCCACACACACAATTTCCATCATATCACGCGATTATGTCATATCGCACTGATACGTCTCCAACTTATCTATAATTTTTTATTGTTCCATGCCATTTATTGTCTGTTTTGGATGTTTAATGGGCTTTAATAAGCTATTTTATATTATGTTTGGGACTAACCTATTAACCGAGGGCCGAGTGCCAGTTTCTGTTTTTACCTATTTTAGAGTTTTGCAGAAAAGGAATACCTAACGGAGTCCAGACAGAATGAAACCTTCGCGATGATCTTTCTTGGAACGAAAGCAAACCAGAAGACTTGGAGATGAAGTCGGAGATGTAACAAGGAGGCCACGATGTAGGAGGGCGGGCTCAGTGGGGGTAGGCATGCCCCCCACCCTCGTCGGCCCCTCATAGCTCCAGCGACCTAGTTCTTTCGCCTATATATACTCTTTGTTGGGGAACACAGTAATTTCAAAATTTTCCTATGCACACATAAGATCATGGTGATGCATAGCAACACGAGGGGAGAGTCTTGTCCATGTACCCTGGTAGACCGTAAGCGAAAGCGTTATGACAACGCGGTTGATGTAGTCGTACATCTTCACGATCCAACCGATCTTCGTACCGAAAGCACGACACCTCCGCGATCTACACACGTTTGGCTCGATGACGTCCCACGAACTCACGATCCAGCAGAGTGTCGAGGGAGAGTTTTTTCAGCACGACGGCGTGATGACGATGATGATGAAGCTACCGACGTAGGGCTTCGTCTAAGCACCGCAACAATATGACTAAGGTGGATTATGGTGGAGGGGGGCACCGCACACGGCTAAGAGATCAATGATCAACTTGTGTGTCCATGGGGTGCCCCCTCCCCTGTATATAAAGGAGTGGAGGAGGGTGAGGGTCGGCCCTCTACTATGGCGCGCCCTGGGGAGTCCTACTCCCACAGGGAGTAGGATTCCCCCTTCCATGTAGTAGGAGTAGGAGAGAAGGAAGGGGAAGAAAGAAGAGAAGGAAGGAGGGGGTGCCGCCCCTCCCCCTAGTCCAATTAAGAGTAGGCCTTGGGGGGCGCGTGGCCTGCCCTAGGCAGCCCCTCTCTCTCTCCCTTAAAGCCCAATAAGGCCCATATACTCCCCGGCGAATTCCTGTAACTCTCGGGTACTCCGATAAATACCCGAACCACTCAGAACCTTTCCGATGTCCGAATATAGCCTTCCAATATATCAATTTTTACGTCTCAAACATTTTGAGACTCCGCGTCATGTCCCTGATCTCATCCGGGACTCCGAACAATCTTCGCTACATCAAAACACATAAACTCATAATACCGATCATCACCGAATGTTAAGTGTGCGGACCCTATGGGTTCGAGAACTATGTAGACATGACGGAGACATATCTCCGGTCAATAACCAATAGCGGAACCTGGATGCTCATATTGGCTCCCACATATTCTACGAAGATCTTTATCGGTCAAACTGCATAACAATGTATGTTGTTCCCTTTGTCATCGGTATGTTACTTGTCCGAGATTCGATCGTCGGTATCTCAATACCTAGTTCATTCTCGTTACCGGCAAGTCTCTTTACTCGTTCTGTAATACATCATCCCATAACTAACTGATTAGTCACATTACTTGCAAGGCTTATAGTGATGTGCATTACCAAGAGGGCCAAAAGATACCTCTCCGATAATCGGAGTGACAAATCCTAATCTCGATCTATGCCAACCCAACAAACACCATCGGAGACACCTGTAGAGGACCTTTATAATCACCCAGTTACGTTATGACGTTTGGTAGCACATAAAGTGTTCCTCCGGTATTCGGGAGTTGCATAATCTCATAGTCATAGGAACATGTATAAGTCATGAAGAAAGCAATAGCAACATACTAAACGATCTAGTGCTAAGCTAACGAAATGGGTCAAGTCAATCACATCATTCTCCAATGATGTGATCCCGTTTATCAAATGACAACTCATGTCTATGGCTAGGAAACTTAACCATCTTTGATTAACGAGCTAGTCAAGTATAGGCATACTAGTGACACTTTGTTTTGTCTATGTATTCACACATGTACTAAGTTTCCAGTTAATACAATTCTAGCATGAATAATAAACATTTATCATGAAATATGAAAAAATTAATAACTTTATTATTGCCTCTAGGGCATATTTCCTTCAAGTAGCCCCCATCGCTGCGGATGATAACATTTTGGTGCATTTCAGGTCCTGAGCATAGCCTTCAGTCTCCCACTTGCACTAGAGTCAATAATCTAGTTCACATCATCATGTGATTTAACACCAATAGTTCACATCACCATGTGATTAACACCCATAGTTCACATCATCATGTGACCAACACTCAAAGTGTTTACTAGAGTCAGTAATCTAGTTCATATCGCTATGTGATTAATACCCAAAGAGTACGAAGGTGTGATCATGTTTTGCTTGTGAGAGAAGTTTAGTCAACGGGTCTATCACATTCAGATCCGTATGTATTTTGCAAATATTCTATGTCTACAATGCTCTGCATGGAGATACTCTAGCTAATTGCTCCCACTTTCAATATGTATCCAGATTGAGACTTAGAGTCATGTGGATCAGTGTAAAAGCTTGCATAGACGTAACTCCTTATGACGAACTCTTTATCACATCCATAACCGAGAAACATTTCCTTAGACTTCACTAAGGATAATGTTGACAGCTGTCCAGTGTTCTATTTTTAGATCACTATTGTACCCCCTTGCCAAACTCATGGCAAGGAACACAATAGGTCTGGTACATAACATAGCATACTTTATAGAACCTATGACTGAGGCATAGGGAATGATTTTTCATTCTCTTTCTATTTTATGCCATGGTCGGGGTTTTTAGTCTTACTCAACTTCACACTTTGCCACAGAGGCAAGAACTCCTTCTTTGACTATTCCATTTTGAACTACTTCAAAATCTTATCAAGGTATGTACTCATTGAAAAATCTTATCAAGCGTCTTGATCTATCTCTATAGATCTTGATGCTCAATGTGTAAGCAGCTTCACTGAGGTCTTTCTTTTGAAAAACTCCTTTCAAATACTCCTTTATGCTTTCTAGAAAATTCTACATCATTTCTGATCAACAATACGTCACTCACATATACTTATCAGAAATCTGTATAATACCACATGCTTTGATCAACTCATCAAAGCGTATATTCCAACTCTGAGATGCTTGCACCAGTCCATAGATGAATCACTGGAGCTTGCACATTTTGTTAGCACCTTTAGGATTCACAAAACCTTCTGGTTGCATCATATACAAC
Organism: Triticum aestivum; assembly: GCF_018294505.1. Classification (NCBI taxonomy): domain Eukaryota; kingdom Viridiplantae; phylum Streptophyta; class Magnoliopsida; order Poales; family Poaceae; genus Triticum; species Triticum aestivum. Next base: position 595,678,602 of record NC_057795.1, on the reverse strand, counting down.
TTCTCTTTAATAATTCCATGCAGTTTTGACATCCATTTGCCAGATTTCATAAAAAGTGGCAATTGCTAGTATGATTCGGACAGACTTTAAAGATCGATACGAGTGAGAAAATCTCATCGTAGTCAACACCTTGAACTTTGTAGATAGTAACACTACTATCAGCGTCCGTCTTCCTCTTGAAGATCCATTTATTTAATATGTCTTGTCGACCATCGGGCAAGTCCACCAAAGTCCACACTTTGTTCTTATACATGGATCGCATCTCAGATTTCATGGCCTCAAGCCATTTCGCGGAATCTGGGCTCATCATCACTTCCTCATTGTTCGTAGGTTCATCATGGTCTAGTAACATAACTCCAGAATAGGATTACCGTACCACTCTGGTGCAGAACATACTCTGGAAGACCTATGAGGTTCTGTAGTAACTTGATCTGAAGTTTCATGATCATCATCATTAGCTTACTCACTAATTGGTGTAAGAATCACTGGAACTGATTTCTGTGATGAACTACTTTCCAATTCGGGAGAACGTACAATTACCTCATCAAGCTCTACTTTCTTCCCACTCACTTCTTTCGAGAGAAACTCCTTCTCTATAAAGGATCCATTCTTAGCAACGAATATCTTGCCTTCGGATCTGTGATAGAAGATGTACCCAGCAGTTTCCTTTGGGTATCTATGAAGATGCACTTCTTCGATTTGGGTTCGAACTTATCAGGTTGAAGCTTTTTCACATAAGCATTGCAGCCGCAAATTTTAAGAAACGAAAACTTTGGTTTCTTGTCAAACCATAGTTCAGAAGGCATCGTCTCAATGGATTTTGATAGTGCTCTATTTAAAGCGAATCACCACTGGAATCAGGGATTTTGCTGTCTGCCAGTTCTTTGCCGTCTGCTTGCGGACGACAAAGGTCTTTGCCATCAGCTACCAAACAACAGACGGCAAAGAACTGGCAGACGGCAAAGAAGGTCTTTGTCATCTGTCATTTCTTTGCCGTCTGCTGGCAGATGGCAAAGATTTTTTGCCATCTGCCAGCGGAAGGCAAAGAGGTGTCAGCATATGCCAGTACACTGCAACGGTCCATCCCCTCTTTGCCGTCTGCTGGCGGACGACAAAGATTCTTTGCCATCTGCTGGCGGACGGCAAAGAGGGGGCTATCTTTTTTTTTTGCGGGTAAAAGAAAACCGTTGCCCCCACCTTCTCTATCTCTATCCCCTCTCTCTTCGCTCCTGCCCCACAGCCGAGCGCCGCCCGACCCCGCCTCCCTCGACCCCGCGCCATTGCGCCACCTCGCCTCTGCCCTCCGGTGCGCGCTGCCACCTTACCGGACCCCAGGAGCCCCGCCGCCTCGCGCTGCCGCCTACGCTGCATCGCGCGCCGCCCCGCCGCGGAAGCCTCGTCGCTTGTCGTCCCGACCTCGAGATCCGCCGCCGCCATGGGAGCCGAGCACCAAGCTCCTCTGCGCCCCACCCGCGTCCCCGCGTCGCCACCGCCACCCCACGCTACCTCGCGTCCGGATCCGGTCGCGGGAGGTCCCTCTCCCCCGATGCACCTCCGCCTCTCCCTCTCCTCATCTTCTCCCAATGCGTCGCTGCCGCTGCCTCCGCCTATCCCCATCTTCTCCCGCCCAGCCACCGCCTCTCGGCTCTGGCACTGTGCTGCAGGGCGTCGGAGTGCTCGCGGGACTATGATGGGGCGTGCCTGCAAATGCGCATGTCCTATAGCCACGCCGCGTGCATCTTCCTCTTCCTCCTGCAGCGGGCCGACTGCAGCCTCGCCGGCGCCCTCGGCCTCCTCAGGATCCCCATCTAGCACAAGGTTATCTTCTCTTCTGTCTCCGTGCTTGTGGTTCCCTTCCAGAATTTGTGCCATACATATTGGGCTGACAGTGCTTGTTCTGCTTGTGTTCTTACCATCTTGCCTCTGCTTCCATTGTCTCTACAGGTTTATGTGGACGGCACCACAACCATGCCCACCCACGAAAGGAAAGCGAACATGAAGGAATTCTTATACGGTACTAAACAAATGTCCTGCAGAAACTGAAAAGTGAATAAGGCCTTTGCGGTTTGGACCTGTGAACTGAAAATTTTCCATTGTCTATCTGTCTACCACAGCCATGACATTTCCCTTCCTTCTGCAACTGGAACACGGGATCAGCGGCATCGACGACCCGAGGCAGAGGGCGGTGTGCTCGGAGTTGTACAGGAGAGACGGCAAGGGGGAGGGTAGTACGAGGCTGGTCTCTGAGGTCGACGCCGAGATAGAAGAGGAGTGTGGGATCTGCATGGAGTTAAACAGCAGGGCTGTGCTGCATCCACGATAAGTGCATCGATTGCTACCGCCAATGGTGAGTGAGAACAAGAACCTGACCCTCGCGTATTTTTGTTTTGTTTTGTTTCTCTGCCATGTTTGTTCAGTTCAACTTCATCCAATGAGATGCTCAATGGGAACTCCCTGGGTTATCTCTACTCTACTGTACTGAGTTGAATGAATGTCAATAGTAGCACATGATGCAGAATCTGGCGTTGAATGAATGCTTCTCGTCATGGTCGCTGCCGTGTGGAGGCTGCTCCCGCTCCCCTGCTCCTTGCGTCGTCGTGGCCGCCGCTGCTGCCGGTGGAGCACGGGATGCTGCTGGCCATCGGCCCACCCCCGGTCTGTTGCTTCTCCAACTCCTTGTGTCACTCTTGGTTCGATCTTTAGCGCTGGAGCAACATAGTTCCTGTAGGTGGGTTAGCATCTTGGCTGGATTGTTTGATGTGGCCTGTTTGCCTGTTCAGGTATGCCAACAGCTTGACGAACATGTCTATATGCGTGTAAGCAATTAAACCTGGGGAGAGGAGTTAGTTTGCAAGTTATAATTCTGTTTTATCTTACACGTGAGGATTAGAAATGCTCTTGTACACTGGTTTTCCCTTGCTGTACATCACTAAACTTGGTTCAGTTAAAAACTGCAGTGCCTGACAGTTCTGGACAGCAAGCTTCTATCTAAAAAATGAGTTAGCTATGCTTAGAATTTAGAGTTGGCCCCTTTACATAAGTTTTAGATAAAGTCCCAAGGTTTCCGTAGAGTACTTATTTGCTTCGTTTGGATGTACGGTTTGAGAGCAGCCATCATTTTAGTTTTCTGTCCCGAAATTTATGTTCCTGGGGTGCAGAATTTGTTGTATGGCAGTTTAGGCCATGCTAGAGGTTTAATTAAATTAAAGTCACAACACAAAAATTGTAGAGGATATTCTGCAGATGCTTAAACATATATTATTTGTTAGATTTCATGTTATACACTAAATCCTATGGAATTATTAAGATGACTGTACTATGTTGGACAGAATTTTACGTTTGACTTGGTGATTGTAACTAGACTTATACTCTAAGATTTTGTCATCGTTGATGATATGAGGACTTATAATGTGATAACGTACGTATGAGCTGGGGTCTTGTGCGTAGGAGCGTCACTAAATTATATATTCTTATGTGTTGAGACCATGCTTTGCTGTGACTGAGATATATGCTTGATGACAAGTGTGGGTACTTCGAGTTCGGAACCGTTTGCCTCACAATTTGTGCCCCGCGGTTGAGGCAAGTTCACAACGGGATAATGACTTGCATAATCTCTACATTCCATTTTTATTTATGATATCTTCCATGTCAATGATGTTTATTATGATGGCGATGACGATGACCATGATATGTTGATTCAAGTACTATGCTTGCATTTGCATACTTGCACTCATGATGATAGTGAATGAAGGCGTGCACTACCTTGGTGGGAACATTGAGACCTTCATTGTTGGGTTGCGACCTACTTTGGAGGCAACCTCCACATATTGGAGTGAGTGGATGTCGACGGGCGTCCACTCAAGCTATACCGGTATACGGAATGAAATGAGATGAGCATGTAGGCATGTAGGGCACCATTATATGTGTTGAACACTAATGAGTGTATGGTGTTAACCGAGTCTTGGTATATTGATATGAGTACTGTTTATTATTCCTTTATGAACTTGCTGAGTCTTTGTACTCATCCTTGTTGCTTATATGTTTTAGGTAAATCTTGACGACGACATGCATGGGAGTCTTGGGAGTAGCATCCTCCTCGCCGCACGGGCCTCCTACTCGCTGCACGGGCCTCCTCCTTGCCAGAGTGACGCCCCTCGCCGGAGTAGCGCCAGCCAAGCCCATCGGCCACCAGGTGCGTCCTTGGATCAGTTTCCTACAGGCAGCATGTTGTTCCTACTCCTCTACTTACTACAGCAGCACAATGTTCTTCTGTATTGCAATAGAGTAGGAGTATTTGCTAGAGTATCTAGGACGTACAACTATGGTTAATTGCTTTATGTACACATGCATGGATCTGTCATAACTTTACACTAATTTAAGATTGTCTTGATCTGAAGTGCTGGCTCCTACAACATTGCATTTCACCAAGTGTTTTTGTTATGCAGGTTGGAAGAAAAGAAGAAGATCCAGAGAAGATCTTAGTAATAAGATAGTTTTGACTTTGTGAAACTTGCTACCTATGGATGAAACTGTGTAATATTGATGGAACTATGTATATGTATGGATGAAACTTGCTACTATTGGTAATATGTGTTGGATATATATGTGTTCATGACTATTGGTAATATGTGTTGGATATGTTATATTGGTGATACATGTGTGTGTGTGTGTGTGAGAGAGAGAGAGAGAGAGAGAGAGAGAGAGAGAGATTTTATGTGAAAACGAATTGATATAAGAAAAAATAGAATTAAATGGGGCAATATAGGCTCTTTGCCATCTGCCAGCAGATAGCAAAGAAGCCATGTCCTTTGCCATCCGCGGCGGACGGCAAAGGCCCGCTGTTAACCACCTAACGGAGTAACAGTGCATTTATTGCCGTCTGCATTCTTTGCCGTCCGCTGCTGATGGCAAAGGCCCCTTTGCCGTCAGCCGCCAGAAGCAGACGGCAACGTAGCTCTTTGTCGTCCCCTATTTTGCCGCCTTTGCCGTTCGCCGTGGCAGATGGCAAAGTAGCTGATTCCTATAGTGAATGCAGCTGTCTCTAATGCATAACCCCAAAACGATAGTGGTAACCCGGTAAGAGACATCATAGATCGCACAACATCCAATAAAGTGCAGTTTCAACGTTCGGACACAACATTGCGCTGTGGTGTTCCATGTGGCGTGAGCTGTGAAACTATTCCTCATTGTTTTAAATGAAGGCCAAACATGTAACTCAAATATTCTCCTCCACGATCAGATCGTAGAAACTTTTATTTTCTTGTTTCGATGATTCTCCACTTCACTCTAAAATTCTTTGAACTTTTCAAATGTTTCAGACTTGTGTTTTCATTAAGTAGATATACCCATATCTGCTCAAATCATCTGTGAAGGTCAGAAAATAACAATACTCGCCACGAGCATCAACACTCATCGGATCGCATACATCGGTATGTATTATTTCCAATAAGTTATTAGCTCGTTCCATTGTTCCGGAGAACGGAGTTTCATCTTGCCTATAAGGCACGGTTCGCAAGCATCAAATGATTCATAATCAAGTGATTCCAAAAGTCCATCTTTATGGAGTTTCTTCATGCGCTTTACACCGATATTACCCAAACGGCAGTGTTACAAATAAGTTGCACTATCATTATCAACTTTGCATCTTTTGGCATCAATATTATGAATATGTGTATCACTAAGTAGTGATCCAACAAACTATTTTTATTGGGTGTATGACCATCGAAGGTTTTATTCATGTAAACAGAACAACAATTATTCTTTGACTTTAAATGAATAACGGTATTGCAATAAACATGAAAAAATCATATTCATGCTCAACGCAAACACCAATAACATTTATTTAGGTTTAACACTAATCCCGAAAGTATAGGGGGTGTGCGATGATGATCATATCAATCTTGGAACCACTTCCAACATACATCGTCACTTCACCCTCAACTAGTATCTATCTCTTCTGCAACTCCTGTTTCGAGTTACTAATCTTAGCAACCGAACAAGTATCAAATACCCAGGGGTTACTACAAGCACTAGTAAGGTACACATCAATAACATGTATATCAAATATACCTTTGTTCACTTTGCCATCCTTCTTATCCACCAAATATTCAGGGCATTTCCGCTCCCAGTGACCATTTTCTTTGAAGTAGAACCACTCAGTTTCAGGCTTTGGTCCAGCTTTGGGCTTCTTCGTGGGAGTGACAACTTGCTTGCCATTCTACTTGAAGTTCCCTTTCTTTCCCTTTGCCCTTTTCTTGAAACTAGTCGTCTTGTCAATCAACACTTGATGCTCTTTCTTGATTTCTACCTTCGTCGATTTCAGTATCACGAAGAGCTCGAGAATCGTTTTCGTCATCCCTTGCATACTATAGTTCATCACGAAGTTCCAGTAACTTGGTGATGGTGACTAGGGAGAAACTCTATCAATCACTATCTTATCTAGAAGATTAACTCCCACTTGATTCAAGCGATTATAGTACCCAGACAATCTGAGCACATGCTCACTGCTTGAGCTATTCTCCTCCATCTTTTAGCTATAGAACTTCTTAGAGACTTTATATCTCTCAACTCGGGTATTTGCTTGAAATATTAACTTCAACTCTTGGAACATCTCATATGGTCCATGACGTTCAAAACGTCTTTGAAGTCCCGATTCTAAGCCGTAAAGCATGGTGCACTAAACTATCAAGTAGTCATCATATTGAGCTTACGTTCATAACGTCTGCATCTGCTCCTGTAATAGGTCTGTCACCTAGCGGTGCATCAAGGACATAATTCTTCTGTGCAGCAATGAGGATAAACCTCAGATCACGGACCCAATCCACATCATTGCTTTTATCATCTTTCAACTTAGTTTTCTCTAGGAACACATATAAAAACATAGGGAAGCAACAACGCGAGCTATTAATCTATAACATAATTTGCAAAATACTATCAGGACTAAGTTCATGATAAATTAAAGTTCAATTAATCATATTACTTAATAACTCCCACTTTGATAGACATCCCTCTAATCATCTAAGTGATCACGTGATCCAAATCAACTAAACTATGTCTGATCATCACGTGAGATGGAGTAGATTTCAATGGTGAACATCACTATGTTGATCATATCTACTATATGATTCACGCTCAACCTTTCGATCTCAGTGTTTCGAGGCCATATCTGCATATGCTAGGCTCGTCAAGTTTAACCCAAGTATTCTGCATGTGCAAAATTGTCTTGCACCCGTTGTATGTGAACGTAGAGCCTATTACACCCGATCATCACGTGGTGTCTCAGCACGAAGAACTTTCGCAACGGTGCATACTCAAGGAGAACACTTGTACCTTGAAATTTAGTGAGAGATCATCTTATAATGCTACCTTCGAACTAAGCAAAGTAAGATGCATAAAAGATAAACATCACATGCAATCAATATAAGTGATATGATATGGCCATCATCATCTTTTGCCTTTGATCTCCATCTCCAAAGCACCGTCATGATCACCATCATCATCGACGCGACACCTTGATCTCCATCTAGCATCATTGTTGTCTCGCCAATTATTGTTTCTACGACTACCGCTACCGCTTAGTAATAAAGTATTAACAATTACAGGGCGATTGCATTGCATACAATAAAGCGACAACCATATGGCTCCTGCCAGTTGCCGATAACTTTGTTACAAAACATGATCATCTCATACAATAGAATTTAACATCATGTCTTGACCATATCACATCACAACATGCCCCGCAAAAACAAGTTAGACATCCTCTACTTTGTTGCTGCAAGTTTTATGTGGTTGCTACGGGCTTAGCAAGAACCGTTCTTACCTACGCATCAAAACCACAATGATTTTTCGTCAAGTATGTGCTGTTTTAACCTTCAACAAGGACCGGGCGTAGCCACACTCGAGTCAACTAAAGTTGGAGAAACTGACACCCGCCAGCCACCTGTGTGCGAAGCACGTCGGTAGAACCAGTCTCGCATAAGCGTACACGTAATGTTGGTCCGGGCCGCTTCATCCAACAATACCGCCGAATCAAAGTATGACATGCTGGTAAGCAGTATGACTATTATCGTCCACAACTCACTTGTGTTCTACTCATGCATATAACATCTATGCATAAACATGGCTCGGATGCCACTGTTGGGGAACGCAGTAATTTCAAAAATTTCCTACGCACACGTAAGATCATGGTGATGCATAGCAACGAGAGGGGAGAGTGTTGTCCATGTACCCTTGTAGACCATAAGAGGAAGCGTTATGACAACGCGGTTGATGTAGTCGTACGTCTTCACGATCCGACCGATCTTAGTACCGAAATCATGGCACCTCCGCGATCTGCACACGTTCGGATCGGTGACATCCCACGAACTCACAATCCAGAAGAGTGTCGAGGGAGAGAGTTTCATCAGCACGACGGCATGATGATGATGATGATGAAGCTACCGATGCTGGGCTTCGCCTAAGCACCGCAATGATATGACCGAGGTGGATTATGATGGAGGGGGGCACCGCACACGGCTAAGAGATCAATGATCAACTTGTGTGTCCATGGGGTGCCCCCCTCCCCCGTATATAAAGGAGTGGAGGAGGGGGAGGGCCGGCCATCTACTATGGCGCGCCCTGAGGAGTCCTACTCCCACAGGGAGTAGGATTCCCCCCTTCCATGTAGTAGGAGTAGGAGAGAAGGAAGGGGAAGAAAGAAGAGAAGGAAGGAGGGGGCGCCACCCCTCCCCCTAGTCCAATTCGGACTAGGCCTTGGGGGGGGGGGGACACGCGGCCTGCCCTAGGCAGCCCCTCTCTCTCTCCTTTAAATCCCAATAAGGCCCATATACTCCCACGCGAATTCCCGTAATTCTCCGGTACTCCGATAAATACCCGAACCAGTCAGAACCTTTCCAATGTCCGAATATAGCCTTCCAATATATCAATCTTTACGTCTCAAACATTTTGAGACTCCTCGTCATGTCCCTGATCTCATCTGGTACTCTGAACAACCTTCGCTACATCAAAACACATAAACTCATAATGCCGGTCGTCACCGAACGTTAAGCGTGCGGACCCTATGGGTTTGAGAACTATGTAGACATGACCGAGACATATCTCCAGTCAATAACCAATAGAGGAACCTGGATGCTCATATTGGCTCCCACATATTCTATGAAGATCTTTATCGGTCAAACCGCATAACAACATACATTATTCCCTCTGTCATCGGTATGTTACTTGTCCGAGATTCAATCGTCGGTATCTCAATACCTATTTCAATCTCGTTACCGGCAAGTCTGTTTACTCGTTCCGTAATACATCATCCCGTAACTAACTCATTAATCACATTGCTTGCAAGGCTAATAGTGATGTGCATTGCCGAGAGGGCCCAGAGATACCTCTCCGACAATCGGAGTGACAAATCCTAATCTCGATCTATACCAACCCAACAGACACCATCAGAGACACCTGTAGAACACCTTTATAATGACCCAGTTATGTTGTGATGTTTGGTAGCACATAAAGTGTTCCTCCGGTATTCGGGAGTTGCATAATCTCATAGTCATAGGAACATGTATAAGTCATGAAGAAAGCAATAGCAACATACTAAACGATCTAGTGCTAAGCTAACGGAATGGGTCAAGTCAATCACATCATTCTCTAATGATGTGATCCCGTTTATCAAATGACAACTCATGTCTATGTCTAGGAAACTTAACCATCTTTGATTAACGAGCTAGTCAAGTATAGGCATACTAGTGACACTCTGTGTTGGGGATATGACTACTGGGTGTAAACCGCCCAGGAGGGGCCGGATTACACTCACAAGTAGTCCTGTACAAGAGCCCATGAAGATGAAGGATATGGTGCTTTAACTATGGAGGCTTAGAGGCCCAGAGCCCAATGGTGTATTAGGGTCCATGGTAGTAAACCGCCATAGATGTATAACTTGTATTGTAAGTCAGGGAAAGGAAGAATTAGAGCCGGACACTTGTATGAGCCAGCCTCGGGATTCTGTAGACCGGCCGGGCGTCAACCTGTGTATATAAAGGGATGACCCGGCGGCGGTTCAAGGACAAGAAACAATAGCTCGAGGGATAGGTAAAGCGGATTCGCTCCCTGCTCATCGAAATCAATCAATCCCACAACAACTGGATCGTAGGCTTTTACCTTCACCGTAAGGGGCCGAACCAGTATAAACTTCCCATGTCCTTTGTTCCGGTTTAACCCCTTTAAGCTAATCTCGTTGTGATGGCTCCATGACTAAGTCCTTCCGCTAGGACATCTAACGTGTTAATTCCACGACAGTTGGCTCCCACCGTGGGGTATCACACGCTGGTTTCGAGTTCTTAAAGGGAAACTTTGAAGGACTCAAGGGATACGTGGTTGGCCGGATGACCAAGAGTCATCGCGACAAGCTGTACATCGACGACGCAGGATGGGGCCCCAAGGCCGGCTCAATTGAGTACGGGTACCAGGTCCCCTTTGGTGGAATTCACGTTTTCATCGGCAAGATCGGCGAACCGGGCCCTGAGCCGGACATCTTCACCGACCTCGTCGAGACGGCTCAGCGTGCAAGCCCTGCTCAGGTTCAGCCTGCCTTGAAGCGTGCGTTCATAGGGTTCATCCATGGTGCGGGATCTGAACTGGTGCCCGATGGTGAGACGGCCATCTACTCAGATGGCGAATTATCCACTGGTGAAACTGAGTCGTTGTACCAATTGCAAGACGGCTGGATTGGGGGCTGTTCCGATGGCATCAGTATTCCGGACCCCTTTGAACCGCCAAACCAGGTTGCAATCTTCATGGCCGGAACATAGCCCAAATTGCAGTCTTCCTCTACAACATCAATGATGTTTGGATCAGCAGCCGGGGCAGGAGGCCCTGCGCGCCGGCCGGCACAAGTTTTTTCGGTTTGTTGGATGCTTTGACGACATTATTGACCACGATAGTCACCCCGGAGACCCAGGATCAGCATAATGCGGAGGTTACAAAGCTGAGGGACTAGATAACTCAGGCCAAGGAGGACTTGGCGGCTGAGGAAGCCAGGATGACTGAAGAGCGGGCCGCCTTGGATGCTCTGTCACAGCAGATCCAGGCGCAGAATTACCGGCTTATGTTGGATCAGAATGCGTCAAACGAAGTACTATGGAGGACGTATCGGTCTCGTCTGCCGGTAGTTTACGAAGGATTGAATCTCTTCAATACGCCGGGAGCCGAGCCAAGTAATCCGGCAGCAGTAAACCAGACCGAGGCACCCGGGGTAGTGCCGGATCAGCCATAGGTGACGGACCCGCCTCGACGGACAGATAACCCGCCGCCATATGTATCGACGGCGCCGGGTCATTTCTCTAGCCCTTTGGATAACATGATTTCTGCGGCGTCTTGCTTGGCAGCTATTCCGATGGAGGGTGATTCGCTGGCGGCGGTTGAGATGCGACGAGCCAGGGATCTTCTTCAAACTGCTATCGTGCAGCAGCAGGCTTATTCCTACAGCCGAGATAGAATACATTCAACCCCCCGTCCAAGCAAGAGCTACAGCAGGCACATGGACGAACTGGCTGTGTCAAGCAGTGCGCGGCACCGTGATGCCCCTCGAGGGCCTAATCCGGCGCGCGGCGGTATGAATGCTCAGGATGTGGTAAACAATGGCAGAGCACGACGAGAGGCAGAGTTAGCGGCGCAGTTGGCGGCACAGTACCCAAATCATCAACCCGCTCTGGTTCAACCAGTGGCATGAGTTGAACGTGGTTTGGCTTTTAGCTCTTGGGGAGTGACACCGACATAACCCTACTTCAGCTTGATGTCGTATGTTTGGAGGTTGTCGAACATAAGCCTCAAGTCATCTATTAGGGTTTCGACATGTCTTGTTTTTATGACTACTTCGTCCACGTATGCCTCCACTGTTTTGCCGATTTGTTTTTCCAGGCATGTTTGAATCATGCGTTGATAGGTTGCGCCGGCATTCTTAAGCCTAAAAGGCATAGTGTTGAAACCGCCCTAGGACAAGAACACGAGATCATGGCTGTCGGTGTCAAAACCGGCGGACCTCGGGTAGGGGGTTCCGATCTGTGCGTCTTAGGCTGATGATAACAGGAAGCGAGGGACACAATGGTTACCCAGGTTCGGGCCCTCTCGATGGAGGTAAAACCCTATTTCCTGCTTGATTAATATTGAAGATATGAGTAGTACAAGAGTAGATCTACCACTAGATCGTAGAGGCTAAACCCTAGGAGCTAGCCTGTGATGGTATGATTATAATTGTGATCGGCCTTCTAAGGACCAACCTCTCCGGTTTATATAGACACCAGAGAGGGCTAGGGTTTACACGGAGTCAGTTACAAGGAAGGAAATATAATATCCGGATCGCCAAGCTTGTCTTCCACGCAAAGGAGAGTCCCATCCGGACACGGGCCGGAGTTTTGAGTCTTGTATCTTCACGCTCCAATAGTCCGAACGATGTATATAGTCCGGCTGTCCGGATACCCCCTAATCTAGGACTCCCTCAGTAGCCCCTGAACCAGGCTTCAATGATGATGAGTCCGACGCGCAGTCTTGCCTTCGGCATTGCAAGGCGGGTTCCTTCTCCGAATACTCCAGCATACCTATTATGACGAATAGTGTCCGATTTCTCATCAATGTTGTACTCCTCGGCTTCAGTGCCTCAATAATGACCATTTCCACGTGTCGAGCGAATGCGAGGAGTCGAGGCATTTTTGCATTTTCCACCCCCGATCCTTCGGGCTAGCCGTCTATTTGAAGAGACGGGGATTCCCAGATCCAAACCTCACTCTTCCCCCTCGAGCAAGCATCCAACAGAGCGCCCCAGAAAAACCATTCCAACATGGCCGATCGTCGCAGCTCTTCTGCTTGCTCCCCTAGCCCCAAGCCGAGGGACTGGGAAGAGTGTTCAGTTCCTCATAGCCATTTGATAGAGTTACAAACCCAAGGGTTTCTCCCACCGGCGTTCATGGTCCCCGTCCGAGCCGGAATAGCCGCCTATAATGGCGGGGAACAAGCGGAGAGATCTCCTAATCCGTCTCCAGAGGAGTGAATATGCCTCATTCTGCATCTGTTAAGGGGCGTCGGGTTTCCCATCCACCCATTCCTTCGTGGGCTCCTGGAGTTCTACGGACTCCAGTTGCACAACTTTACCCTAGCTTCCGTACTACATATAGGAGGGTACGTTGCCCTTTGTGAGCTATTTCTAGGCTGCGAAGCTCACTTTGGATTATGGAAGAAGTTGTTCTGCCTTGTCCCCCGCAACCAAGGAGAGTCCCTATGTCAAGTGGGTGGGGCCGAAGTATGGTGTATCGCCGAGACCGGATACCTATCCGGCACTCCCAAAAAGGCACCAGAGAACTGGCCTTCGGAGTGGTTCTACAATGATGACGTTCCCCTTCCGGATCTAGTCCGGACAGGTCTCCCCAAGTTCAGTAATGCCCCGCCGAGGGCACGTCTAAGCTGGTGCCCCCGAGGCCCCCAAGAGGAGGACACCAAGGAGATACACTTCCTGATGAGCAGGATAAAGTTACTGGCCAAATCCGAACTGACGATAGTCGAGGTTATGGCAATATGCATAATGCGGGGAGTGTAATCGCTCCAATATTGGGGCAATCCCAGGTGGCATTTCAACAGGGAAGATGATGCCACCCGTTGTGGCCGTAAGGGTCCGGACTCCGCCACTGCTCTGGCAAGGATAATGTCCGATTTATACAAAGGAGAAGAGGAAGACTTCCTTCATCAAACCGTGGGACGGATTCTCCATGTACAATCCCCCAAATTGGGTAAGTCGTCATTCATTTTGCCATTTCACTTATTGTGGCGTTCTTCGCTAAGATTACCTGCCTCGATATTGCCGAGCAGGAACTGAGGAGGGCTGTAGAAGGAATCTCCAGCCCTTCCCCGCAGACCCCGAAAGGGCCCTGGATCCAGCACTCGAAGAAGATCCGGATATGACCGTGGAGCTTGTCAACGGAATACTTTATCGAGCGAGCTGTGACGGTGCCTCAGTGGCTATTACTGCCGATTATCCCGGACTGCTACCTACGTCGTGTGTAAGCCAAGCCGAAGACTCTATCCTCCGAAGAGGACTCCTTCCTGATGTCATGCCTTACCCCTGAAGTGTCGTGTTTTTGCAGAGACGACGGTCGGAGCGCAGGGCCCAGCCCCTAGGGACCCGTCGGCCACAGGCGCCCGCATTGGGTAGGCTCAAGAGGAAGGCGGTTAGGGCCGAAACGCCGCTACAGAGGTAAGGAAAAAACCTGTCATGTAGTTATTGTTATTTGAAATATAACAGCGCCCCTTTCCTGGCAGGAAGAGGAGTATCCGGACTATATCCGGGGATCCTGCCAATCACGCCTCCACCAGCCGGATTCCAGAACTGGCTTCGAGAGAGGAGGCGGACGTGGGGCCGATACCGCATAGTCCTCCGACAGAGGACACAGATATGGTCTCTGCCACGAATTCCGAAGTAGAGAGCACCATGAATCACCGGCGTCGACAGGCCGTGCTTCGCAACAACGTCTTTTCCGAAGAGGCATTTATTGCTTTCAATTCGGGAGACATGTACATCCGAGCTGCTCAAGGCGGGCTTGCCCGGGCGATGGACCAGTATACCAAAGATATACTGGTAAGAAAGTTTGATAAGCATGTATAGCAGTAGCCCGTGAGACTTGAAACGGTTGGAACAACCGTTTTAAGGATCAAGTTATGCGCAGGTTCTTGTAGATAAGAATGAGCAATTGTCTCGGGAGCTGGAGGGGTGCAAGACCCAACTGAGGGCCATGGTTGCCAAGCTAGAGGAATCCTAGAAGGCCTCATCTGGTAACATTTATCTCGATTGTACAAAAATGCACCAGTTAATAAGTGGCTGGTATGACGAGTTTAACAGAAAATTCTGCAGATAACCCCGGGGTGAATCCGGAGGGCGGAAGGGATGACGAGTCGCATCTCCAGAGGCAGCTAAAGGCTGGCGAGTGCATTCTTATGCGAGTTAAGCAGGAGAAGAATAATCTTCAAGATGCCAATGTTCGGCTGAACGTGGAATTGAAAGACGTCCGCGCGCAGCTGGCGGACTCCATGAAGGAGAACAAAAGGCTTCGCTGCGGCTTTTATGGTAAGTGCCTGGACGAACTGTAGCATAGTTCGGCGAGGAAGTATATTGAAAGAGTTTTGCTTGTAGGAATGTTAACGGGTCGCCCTGAGGAGGAGATGACCGCATCTGTAGGCGATTTACTACAAGACCTCTCACAACTGCATGAGCGAGCTCGGCATGTGATGTAGGGCGTTGTTGAGGCCTTGTGGCCATCAAGCTTCCTGCCGAATGGCATGGGGGAGCTTGTGGACATGCTTCAAGGAGCACGGTGGCGCTTCTGATTGTGGAAGATGTCAGCCTGCCGGCAAGGTGCAAGAGAAGCATGGGCTATGGTGAAGATGCGCTACACCAAGCTGGACCCGAACCATATGGCTGAAGTCGGACCGGCAGGGCCAGATGGGCAAGAAATTCCCGTGAGTTTGGTATATGACCAGGTGGCGTTAGCCGCAAAGTATTCTCAACAGGATTGTAAGCTAGATAACCTGTTGGATGGTATAGAGGAGGAATATAGTCAGTCCAAGTGACTATGTAATTCGATGGACATAAGTAGCCCCTAGCCGGATTAAAATCATTTGTCATGGCGGACCTTTTCGCTTCAGCCCCCGGACCCTACAGTCCGGGGCGTGTCCGAATACCCGCTCAGTTATACAAAACTGGGGTATGCGTGGAAACCAGGCGTAGGGGTCATAAGTGCTTGAACAGACAAGTACCCAACTAGTTTGTTATATTACATGGTTAGTAAGAAACATCTTCCAGGGAGAATAGTTTCGTTAGGGGTTCCTTTCCCTCGGTAAGCATGTGACAATGCACATGTCCGGATTGCGAACCATGGCGCAGGATACAAGACTTCTGGGGATTTACGTTGTAATAAACGAATACATCTTTTGGTCAACGACCGAATATTCTCTTAAGGAAACTAGCTTTCGGCTTCACCCAGTCTGAGGTACACATCCGGCTGAACCGGCAGTAAGAATCGCAGAGGTGCTCCCCTTATGCCCTAGCCGAATTAATGGGAACATAGGGCATAAACACAAGAGCCAGGCAACCCAGCTTATCCACATCTTAAATCATATCGATGCATATAATGGTGAGGAAAAGGCACATATGGAAAAAGAAATGCATATGTGATGGGCGAAAAGCCATTAGAGTAATTATTTTTAGCTTCCGCATAGGAAGCTCCCAGGTATTGCTTGCACACATAGTGCGTCCGGAGCGATCCGGAAGTCCGCACTATATTAAATACTTTGTGTGAAGAGGAAGAAAAATCGAGAAAGGAAATGGGATGGAGCATAAATAAAAGGGAGGGAGTAAGGAGACGAACATTGAGTTCGGCGTTAGGCGTAGAATCTCCGGAGTCTGGCCGCGTTCCATGGGTTCGGCTTGAGCCTGTTATCTGATGCATTACGTAAGCGGTACGCTCCTCCGGTGAGAACTTTGTCCATGACGAAGGGACCTTCCCACTTAGGTTTGAGCTTGTCCTTCTTCTTCTCCGGCAGGCGTAGAACGAGTTTGCCAATATTATAAGTTTTGGCCCGTACTTCTCTGCTTTGGTATCGTCGAGCCTACTGTTGATAGAATGCAGAGCAGGCTTTTGCGACGTCGCGCTTCTCTTCCAGGGCATCCAAGTTGTCTTGCCGATCTAACTCGGCTTCCTTCTCTTCGTACATACGTACGTGTGGCGAATCATGTATTATGTCGCAGGGTAGTACTGCTTCCGCGCCGTACACCATAAAAAATGGTGTATATCCGGTGGTGCGATTCAGCGTGGTCTGCAGCCCCCAGAGTACGGAGTCGAGCTCCTCGACCCAGTGCGTGTCCGACTCTGTCAAGGATCGCACCAGTCTGGGTTTGATGCCGCTCATGATGAGACCGTTTGCCCGTTCGACCTGGCCGTTTGTTTGAGGATGGTAGACGGAAGCGTAGTCGAGCTTAATGCCCATTCTGCCACACCAAGCTTTCACTTCATCGGCTGTGAAATTTGAGCCATTATCGGTGATGCTGCTGTGGGGGACACCATATCGGTGTACGTCCCCGGATATAAAGTCTATTACTGGTCCGGATTCGGCCGTTTTTACTGGTTTGGCTTCTATCCATTTGGTGAACTTGTCTACCATGACCAATAAGTATTTTTTCTTGTCGCTTCCCCTTTAAGGGGTCTGACCATATCCAGCCCCCAGACCACGAAGGGCCAAGTTATGGGGATTGTTTCAAGAGCGGTAGGAGGCATATGACTCTGATTGGCAAAGAGCTGGCAACCGACGCAGTGTTGGACAAGGTCCTGTGCGTCTGCTCGGGCCATCGACCAATAGAAACATGTACGGAAGGCCTTGCTGACTAGTGCTCGAACCGCGGCGTGATGCCCGCCCAGTGCAGCATGGATTTCAGCCAAGAGCTGCCGCCCTTCCTCTTCGGAGATGCACCTTTGGAGCACTCCGGTCACACTTTTCTTATAGAATTCCCCTTCATGGACTTTGTAAGCTCTAGAACGCCGGACGATGCAGCGTGCTTCATTTTGGTCTTCGGGGCGATGACAGCCATGATTTCTTGGGCTGAAGATGTTATTTCGGTGGTAGAGCCTCCGATTATGTCTGATAGTTCGGAATCTGGGGATGTATTCAGATCCGTGCTGGTATTGCTGGACTCCCCTTACCATACCATGGATGGCTTGAACAGCCTTTCCAAGAATATGTTAGGTGGGACAGGGTCGCATTTAGCGCTGATGCGGGCAAGGACGTCTGCCTCTTGATTGTTTTCTCGAGCCACATGGTGGAATTCGAGCCCCTCGAACCGAGCTAACATTGTAAGGACGGCATTACGGTAGGCCGCCATTTTCGGATCCTTCGCATCAAAGTCTCCGTTTATTTGTGATATTGCGAGGTTTGAATCCCCGCGCACCTCTAGGCGTTGAATGCCCATAGAGACTGCCATCTGAAGACCGTGCAACCGAGCCTCATATTCGGCTGCGTTATTGGAGTCCGTGTATAATATTTGGAGGACGTATTGGACCGTGTCTCCGGTGGGAGATGTCAGGACTACACCTGCTCCCAATCCGGCCAGCATTTTAGAGCCGTCGAAGTGCATGATCCAGTTAGAGTACGCGCCGTACTCTTTAGGGAGTTCGGCTTCCGTCCATTCGGCGACAAAGTCAGCTAATACTTGCGACTTGATGGCCCGCCGAGACTTATATGTTATGTTGAACGGAAGGAGCTTGATGGCCCATTTAGCGATCCGGCCCGTGGCATCACGGTTATTTATTATATCGTTTAGTGGTACTTCAGAGGCCACCGTAATCGAACACTCTTGAAAGTAGTGTCGTAGCTTTCGGGATGCCATGAAGACCGCGTATGCTATTTTTTGATAGTGTGGGTATCGGGATTTGCATGGGGTGAGGACCGTGGATACGTAATAAACTGACTTTTGTAGCGGGAATTTGCATCCGTCAACTTCTCATTCGACGACGAGTATTGCGCTTACAACTTGATGTGTTGCAGCTATGTACAGCAGCATAGGTTCGCCAATATTTGGCGCTGTTAGGACTGGATTGTTGGCCAATAAGGTCTTTATCTTGTCGAGTCCGGCCGCGGCTGCATCCGTCCACACGAAGTGTTCGGTGCGCTGAAGAAGGCGGTAAAGAGGTAATGCCTTTTCTCCTAACCTGGAGATAAAGCGGCTCAAAGCAGCCACACATCTAGCTAGTTTCTAGATGTGTTTGAGGTCTGTTGGTATAGCCAACTGCGACAAAGCTCGGATTTTTGCCGGATTCGCTTCAATTCTTCTATTGGAAACGATGAAGCCTAGCAGTTTTCCAGAGGGGACGTCGAAAACGCATTTTTCTGGGTTCAGCTTGATGTCGTGTGTTCGGAGGTTGTCGAACGTAAGCCTCAAGTCATCTATTAGGGTTTCGACGTTTCTTGTTTTTATGAGTACATCATCCATGTATGCCTCCACTGTTTTGCCGATTTGCTTTCTCCAGGCATGTTTGAATCATGCGTTGATAGGTTGCGCCGGCATTCTTAAGCCCGAAAGGCATAGTGTTGAAGCAGAAAGGGCCATATGGCATTATGAAAGCTGTTGCAGCTTGGTCGGACTCTACCATCTTTATTTGATGGTATCCAGAGTATGCATCGAGGAAACACAACGAGTCGTGTCCTGTTGTGGCGTCGATGATTTGATCGATGCGAGGGAGGGGAAAGGGATCCTTGGGGCAAGCCTTGTTGAGGTCTTTGAAGTCGACGCACAGGCGCCAGGATTTGTCCTTCTTTGGTACCATTACCAAATTTGCCAGCCAATCCGGATGCTTGATATCTCTGATGAATCCGGCCTCAAGTAGCTTGGCTAGCTCTTCCCCCATGGCTTGCCGTTTGGGCTCTGAAAATTGCCTTAGGGTCTGTTTAACAGGTTTGTATCCCAGTATGTTAAGGTTATGTTCGGCCAATTCGCGCGGGATGTCCGGCATGTCCGATGGGTGCCAGGTGAAAATGTCTCAATTCTTGCGTAAGAAGTCTCGCAGTGCGACATCCATTGCGGGGCTCAACTGTGTCCCTATGGAAGCTGTCTTCGTGGGGTCCATTGGATGGACTTGGAATTTGACTATCTCATCTGCGGGTTTAAATGAGGTGGACTTGGGTCGCTTGTCGAGTATCATGTCATCCCTGTCCACGGTGGCGCGCAGTGTTGTTAATTCGTCGGCTGTTAGGGCTTCGGATAATGCTTCCAAGGCTAGTGCTGCGGTTTTGTTTTCGGCGCGGAGTGCGACGTCTGGATCACTGGCTAGAGTGATGATTCCATTGGGTCCGGGAATTTTAAGCTTCATGTACCCGTAATGGGGTATAGCTTGAAAGCTTGCAAACGCGTCCCGCCCTAGAAGGGCGTGGTATCCGCTGCTGAAAGGAGCCACTCGGAATGTGATTTCTTCGGACCTGTAATTCTCCGGGGTGCTGAATACCACATCGAGTGTGATTTTCCCCGCACACCGTGCTTCCCAACTAGGGATAATTCCCCTAAAGGTTGTGCCACTTTGTTCAATGCGGATTTTATCAATTTCCATCTTTTGAGTGTTTCTTCGTAGATCAAGTTTAATCCGCTTCCGCCGTCCATGAGTACTTTAGTGAGACGAAAGCCATCCACTATTGGGCTAAGGACCAGAGCGGCTGGTGCCCGAATGGTCTGGAATTGGGGTTCGTCACTGGCATTGAAAGTTATAGCAGTGTCATTCCATGGATTTATTTCTGCCACATGGCAGGTTTCGACGGAGCTTCGATGAGCTCGCTTGAATATTGTTTGAGGCGAAGGTCTCGAAGACTGTCAGTACCGTATTGTGTTCGTTGGCGGGATGTTGTTCTGCTTTGTGTCTTGCAAGAAGATCCTCGCCACTTTTTGCAACCTGCCGGAGTATCCAACATGCCCTAAGGCTATGGGTTGGTGTTGTGTCCGGAGCACCGTGGAGTTTACTTGGCCCATCGAGCCAGTCTTCCAATACGGTTCCCCGCCCTGGGGTGTGCTTTGGTTTCTTGGGAATTGGATTGGTCGACTTACGAGAGTTCGGCCGTTTAGTTCGGACAAAGGTTCTGGTGAGGGCCGTACTATCCCAAAATTCCGTTTGGGTTTTCCAGGCGCTTTCCATCGCACAGTACTTCTGTACTATGGTTGCCAAGTCCGCAAAGTGTACTATGTCATGGCGACTTATAACATTAAGGTGTCCTTTGTTTGAGCAATTTTTGCAGAAAAGTGAGACTACGGCCTCCTCGTGGCAGTCCTTGACCTTGTTAAGTGCAAGGAGGAATCTGGCCCAGTAACGATGTACTATCTCCTAGGGCTCTTCCCTGATGCGGGAGAGACGGTTTAAGTCCAGGTGAGTGTTGTTGGCTGAATCCGGATTTTGATCCGATCTAACACCCGGGGGCATGGGAGGTGCCGAGCCCGACAGTTCTGGATTCGGAGTGTTCCCCAATCTCTTCGGCCCAATGCCCGATTCTAAGTCCGAGACCCGGGTCATGTCTTCCTTTGAGCAGGTGTTCGGCTCACAGAACTCAATGATCTGGACATAATTCGTCCTCAAAGTTGAGGGGCAACCCGTGTGTGGTTCCTCCATTACCGCTGTCTCATGGGTGGCCGGCGGGGATCTAATGTCCCTTTGGTCGGGTTTAAGCCCAATCCGGTCATAGTCTATAGCGACTCCCAAAGCGGCGATGCGATCCAAGAGCTCATTAAGGGAGGAGAGCTCTATCGGATCCATCTGTTCGGCAAGCTCCGAATTGATGCGAAGGTTATGCGTGATGACCCGAGAGGCCATCATTGGCGCGACAGCCAATGGGGCGGCCATAATGAAGCCGCCAAGTCGGAAAGTTTGGCCTACAGCCAGCGCTGCCCCAGAGATGATGTTGTCCTTGACAACGAGACGAGCCATCAAGCCTTGCAGCAACGACACAGAGGAACTCTCAATGAAAGCACCAATGTCGGTGTCAAAACCGGCGGATCTCGGGTAGGGGGTCCCGATCTGTGCGTCTTAGGCTGATGGTAACAGGAAGCGAGGGACACAATGTTTACCCAGGTTCGGGCCCTCTCGATGGAGGTAAAACCCTACTTCCTGCTTGATTAATATTGAAGATATGAGTAGTACAATAGTAGATCTACCACGAGATCATAGATGCTAAACCCTAGGAGCTAGCCTATGATGGTATGATTGTAATTGTGATCGGCCTTCTAAGGACCAACCTCTCTAGTTTATATAGACACCGGAGAGGGCTAGGGTTTACACGGAGTCAGTTACAAGGAAGGAAATATAATATCCGGATTGCCAAGCTTGTCTTCCACGCAAAGGAGAGTCCCATCTGGACACGAGCCGGAGTCTTGAGTCTTGTATCTTCACACTCCAATAGTCCGGACGATGTATATAGTCCGGCTATCCGGATACCCCCTAATCCAGGACTCCCTCATGCCTCACCCCGGCTCTATGTAATGTACGGCTGCCCAAGGATTTCAAGGGTCCGTGTAAAGTGCCTAATTATACTGCCGATTAGCCCCCCCAAGGCGTGGGTTGAAAGTTATGAGATGGCAATGGATATGTTGGATGTGGATGAAGCGGCATGTGCAAAATACTTCACCATGATGTTAGACAGAATGGCTCGCACTTGGCTAAAAAGCCTGCCCGTTAACTCGACCAGTTCATGTGACGAGTTGAAGGCCCAGTTTATAGTGAACTTCAAGGATACATGCAAACAACCCATGTCCATTGTGGATCTGGCTGCTTGTGTCCAAGGAGAGAACGAATCTACAACTCATTGGGTGCGCGGGGTTTCAGAAATCCTGCATTCATCGGGCTGCATCAATGCTGATACGCCAATCGTGACATTGGAGGGTAATTACCGGTTTAAATCGTTGAAGATGAAGTTGGGACGGCTCAAGCGCCACTACAATGATATGGGAACACTCATGGCAGCTCTGGTTAAGTATGCTGATTTTGATAATACCAAGGATCTCGATTCTGACGAAGAGAAGCTGGAGAAGGGAAAGAAGAATGCCGGTACAAAAGTACAGCATAACCAGGCGAGCCACGGGAACAATGGTAAGCGTAAAGCAGACAATTCGGATTTTGTGGCTAACACCAATGTGCAGGGCAATGCACAGCGTCATAAGGGTAAACCACCCCAGCGCGGTGGAGGCATGAATCTGGAGCGCCTGTTAAACCAGCCCTACCCAAAGCACGGGACGAAGGAGGTTCTAGCCACGCACCTCTGGAAGGATTGTTTCATTACGAGGGAATTCAAAAACTCGGATCTCTTCTGGTGTGATCAGGGTCCATCTGGCAGTTCAGGTCCAGGGTTTCATGGGCCGGGTTACGGTGGAGGCGGTTCAAACTCAGGATTTCAGGGTAATCACGGCAACCAGAACAACCAAAGTGGTCAAAACCAGCAGAACAATCAGGGGAATCAGCAGCAATCGGGTTATCAAAGTCACCTGAAGTAGTTGAACGGTGGGCAGTATCATGTTTTTACCACTAGCTTGTGCAAGCGCGATCATAAGCTCCATAAAAGGGCAGTAAATTCTGTTGAACCGGCAGTGCCCCATTATCTGCGCTGGTCTGAATAGCCTATTGTTTGGAGTCGGGAGGATCATCCGCCCCGGGTTGATAATCCTGGCCATCTAGCTTTGGTGGTTGCACCACAGGTTGGAGGTTATAAGTTCACCAAAGTGCTCATGGATGGAGGGAGCAGTATCAATATCTTGTATTACAAAACCTTCTGGCATATGGGGTTAACAGATAAGAATCTTAAACCGTCAAACACCATTTTCACGGTGTGGTGCCTGGTAAATCGGCTTACCCGGTCGGTAAGATAGCTCTGGAGGTGATTTTTGGAGATGATCATGATTCAAGATCCGAGACAGTGACCTTTGAAGTGGTTAAAATCAGAAGTCCGTACCATGCCCGGTTTGGATGGCCGGCTGATGCAAAATTCATGGCAAGGTAGTGTTATGTTTGTCTACAGCTCAAGATGCCTGGTCATAAGGGGACCATCACGGTTCATGGTAGCCACACGATTGCTCTGGAGTCCGAGGAAAGTGATGCGGCTTATGCTGAGTCGGTTTGTGCAACGGAGGAGTTGAAGTTCTATAAGGACAATGTTGATCCGACAGATATGACTTCTCTGAAGAAGCCCACTACAGAGCATGATCCGGCTTTGAAGTTCAAATCGGCTGATGAGACTAAATTGGTTGATTTTGTTCCTAGCGATTCATCCAAGCAGTTCAGCATCAGCGTCAACTTGGATCCGAAATAGGAAAGCGCGCTCATCGAGTTCATCCGTGAGAACCGGGACATCTTTGAATGGAAACCGTCTGACATGCCAGGTGTACTGAGGGAACTCGCTGAGCACACTCTTAATATTGATCCGAAGCTCAAACCGGTCAAACAGTTTCTTTGCCGTTTTAATGAAGAGAGGTGCAAGGCCATTGGTGAAGAGGTAGCCCGGCTATTGGCAGCAGGGTTTATTGTGGAGGTGTTTCACCCTGAGTGGCTGGCTAATCCAGTGCTGGTACTTAAGAAAAATGGCACTTGGCGTATGTGCGTGGATTACACAGATTTGAAGAAAGCTTGCCCAGCTGATCCCTTTGCCCTCCGTCGTATTGATCAAATCATTGATGCTATGGCAGGTTGTGAGCATTTGAGTTTTCTCGATGCTTATTCGGATTATCATCAGATCAAAATGGCAGTTAAGGACCAGGAGAAAACAGCTTTTATAACTCCTTTTGGAGCCTTCTGTTATGTATCTATGCCTTTTGGACTCAAAAGTGCTCAGGCGACTTATCAACGGTGTGTGCAGAATTGCCTCCATAATTAGATTGGGCGTAATGTTCATGCTTATGTGGATGATATCGTGGTCAAATCCAGGAAAGTAGACACACTCATAACTAATTTGCAGGAAACTTTTGATAACCTGAGGGTTTATAAAATGATGCTCAATCTGGCTAAGTGTGTTTTTGGTGTACCGACTGGCAAGCTCTTGAGTTTTCTGGTGTCCAACAGGGGCATTGAGGCTAATCTAGAAAACATTAAGGCTATCACATCCCTGGCTAAGCCGGCATGTATCAATGATGTTCAATGTCTGGCGGGTCATATCGCGGCTTTGAGCCGGTTTATCAGCAGGTTGGGGGAGAAGGCGATCCCTCTGTATCAGATGTTGAAGAAGACAGACAATTTTGTCTGGAGTGATGCTGCTAATGCGGCGTTTGAGGACTTAAAGAAGCAGTTGGCTGAACCGCCGGTTCTTGCTGCTCCAGTTGATAAGGAACCACTGTTACATGGCTGCTAATGCCCGGGCTGTCAGCATAGCTATTGTGATGGAGCGCAAGGAGGCTGGGATGGAATACCCGGTTCAAAGGCCGGTTATTATATCAGCGAAGTGCTCATTGAGTCAAAGCAAAGATATCCTCATTGGCAGAAGCTGGTGTATGGGGTTTTCATGTCAAGTCGGAAGCTTAAACAGTATTTTCAAGGCCATCCCATCATAGTGGTCAGTTCCGCTCCTTTGGGGGATATAATCCAGAACAGGGAGGCAACTGGCCGGGTTTCTAAGTGGGCTATTGAGCTTGGACTGCACTGATTGAAATATATGCCTCGAACAACTATCAAGTCCCAGGCCCTTGTGGATTTCATCAATGATTGGACAGAGTTGCAGGCACCAGAAGACAAACCGGACAACACATACTGGACTATCCACTTCGATGGGTCCGGGCAATTGGAGGGCTCGGGGGCTGGAGTTGTCCTTACTTCCCCTCAAGGTGATAAAATCAGTTATGTTCTTCGCTTAATGTTTCCTTGTACTAACAATGCAGCTGAGTACGAGGCCTTACTCCATGGTCTTCGAGTGGCTAAGGAAATGAACTTAAGCCGGGTACGATGCTTTGGGGACTCCGATCTGGTGGCCCGGCAAGTTTCAGGTACTTGGGATTCCAAGGATCCACTCATGGCGGCTTACCGACGCGAAGTGGATATTGTCGCTGGTCACTTCAAGGGTTATCAAGTGGAGCACATTGATCGGTGCAAAAATGAGGCAGCAGATGCTTTAAGCCGGCTGGGATCTCAGCGTAAACCGGTGCCGCCCAATACCTTTCTGGATGTCTTGCACAACCCGTCAGTTCAGTTGCGTACAGAGGAAGACCTCGCTATTCCTGATCCGGAGGCACAATTGGTGGCCGCTTTACAAATTATTCCGGATTGGACGGTTCCATATTTGGCGTATATGAATCGGGGCGAGTTGCCAGAAGATGCAGTTTTGGCCAGGCAGATAATCCAGCGATCAAAGTCCATGGTTATTCACAACGGTGAGTTACACCATTGCAGTATTTCCGGT
Organism: Triticum aestivum; assembly: GCF_018294505.1. Classification (NCBI taxonomy): domain Eukaryota; kingdom Viridiplantae; phylum Streptophyta; class Magnoliopsida; order Poales; family Poaceae; genus Triticum; species Triticum aestivum. The sequence goes on along the minus strand of NC_057795.1, from coordinate 595,652,673 downwards.
GTGTTCCAGCGTTGTGTTTCTCCTGAAGAAGGCCGTGAGATTCTATGTGAGATCCACGAAGGAGACTGTGGTCATCACGCCGGTTCAATATCCTTGGTTGCTAAAGCTTTTCGTCATGGTTTTTATTGGCTGATGGCTCATGTTGATGCTGAAGACTTGGTGAGATAGTGCGACGGTTGTCAGAAATTCTCACGACGAGCTCATGTTCCGGCTCAGGAGCTATGAATGATTCCAATCACTTGGCCGTTTGCTACTTGGGGGCTTGATATGGTAGGGCCCTTCAAGCGATCCAAAGATAAGAAGACCCACCTGTTGGTGGTGGTTGACAAGTTTACTAAATGGGTTGAAGCGGAGCCAGTAAGCAAGTGTGACGCAGCCACGACGGTTCAATTCATCAAGAAGGTGATTTTTCCACTTTGGTTTTCCACACATCATCATCACAGATAATGGCACGAACCTCTCCAAAGGTGAGATGGAGGACTTTTGTCAACGAGAGCACATCCGGCTTGATGTGTCGTCCGTGGCTCACCCCCAGTCTAATGGTCAAGCTGAGAGAGCTAATCGGGAAATCTTGAAGGGTATCAAGCCCCGGCTTATGGTTCCTTTGAAGAGGGCGCCGGGTTTTTGGGTGGAGGAATTACCATATGTGTTATGGAGCATAAACACCACCCCAAATCAATCTATGGGTTATACACCTTTCTTCATGGTTTACGGGGCAGAGGCGGTACTCCCAAGTGATATTCGTCATGACTCGCCCCGGATTGCCAATTATGTTGAAGCGGATAACGAGCAAGCACGTCAAGACGCACTGGACCTGTTAGATGAAAAATGGGACATGGCGTTGGCTCGTTCGGCGGTTTATCAGCAAGACATGCGGCGTTATCACAGCCGCCGAGTTAAAACAAGAACCTTTCAAGAAGGCGACTTAGTGCTCCAGCTCATCCAGGATTAGACCGATATGCACAAGTTATCCCCACCTTGGGAAGGGCCCTTTGTGGTGAGCAAGAATCTGCACAATGGATCATACTACCTCATCGACGTTCGAGAGTACAAAGACTCAAGCAAATCAGAGGAAGAGACCCGACGATCGTGGAATATCGCTCATCTATGGCCTTACTACACCTGAGCCATAGGCTCCCATTATGTACATATTTTCACAATATATATATATATATATATATATATATATATATATATATTATGATCAATATAATAAAACTGGCATCCTTGCTACAAGTAGGGCCTCTGTCGTTGTTCCCATATTTGTTGGTTACAAGGGGGCTTCTGCTTATAAAGCGATGTCCTATTTGTCCATTAAACCGGCTATCATGCCACAACAAAGCTTGGGAGCTTCACACCAAAGGGGCCAAAGAGAGTATTGTTGTTAAAGCACGACTCAAACATGGCCACCCATTGAGCACAACTCACAAAGTTACTTGGGGCTCTTTGTGCAAAGCAACAAAGAGTTTGAAAGGACCCTTGTAATAGGCTATCAAGCCACGGCTTGGAAGCCTGGTGTATTCACCTAAAACCCCGGGTTAACCTGCCTTCATCAAGTAAGCCACTCCTGTCCAGGTAATCCTGGTATGACCCACCTAATGTTTGACAAGTCAATCTTATATAGACCCTAAACTTGTCAAAGATAAAATGACGATTGGTTAATTGGAGGCCCATCTTGAAAGGCTTTGTCAAATGGTTTAACTCAGCGGCCTGGCAGCCCATGAAAGGCCTCGAATTTGGGCCTAGCAGCCCTTGAAAAGCCTCGACTAGAAAGTTTTATTTGATTTTGTTTTGCAAAGTTTTATCTCCTTTGATAAGGTTTTGAGTTAAACCGGCGTCTCTTGACCCAGCCTGATTATAATTCATTACATCAACCCGGTGTTTCTTAACCCGGCGTAGCTTTCAACTATCAGTTGTTAGCACATAATCAATTATGAACCGATGTTTCTTAGCCCGGTCTGGCATCGACTATAAGTCGCCAGGATGATCATCCGGTGTTTATCATAACCCGGCATGGTTTATTATGCACCAGTACAACATGGTGGGAGTTATCAATACTCAAGATTTGGGTTATCACCCTTACTACGCAAGTTGGTAAACCAACGATGTGATTCAATATCACAGGTATGATATATTTCATGTTTTTATTGCTTTACAGCCTTGGTTATAAAAACTTTGGTTCTATAATGGGTATCATGACCCGTCCGGCGGTAAACCGCCAGGGCACATTTAAGTTTCTCAAATGCAGAAGGCAGGATTTTATGAAAATACTAAGGCACATGGGCAAGCATAGCAACAATCATGACAGATCACGCAATGTCATGTAGCAGTGCACAATGGCAGAAGATAAAAGTATTTCAACTAGCCTATTACAAGGCGCTTTGATGCCCAAAAACATAACTGTTTGTTGCACAAGATATAATCTGCAAAGCTAAACCTGGCTGCCGGATTATGATTCGTCACCTGGTTGACATGAAGTTGATGGATCATCTCGCGTCGGTTCAACCTCCTCCTCCCCACCCAGTGGCTGGAAGTCAATGGTGGCCCAATCAATCCCGGTTAAAGCATGGAAGACAGCTTCGTTGCTTATAAGATTGGACGGTTCAACGTCAGGGGCATAAGTGTGCTTACGGATTGGCGGGATAAGATTCTGCACTTCTTTTACAACTGCATCAACCCGATTGTTATCCGCATCATAGTTGGACTGTGGACAGACAAGTCAATTTCTTTGGCCAATCTGCTTGCCAATGGGCGCATCTCCTTTATCAAGGCTTTGAGAGCTTCACTATCAAATTCTGACCCGTATTCTTGTTGGCTTGGATAGCCCTTTCCGATGTCCTCCGGATCAAGATCGGCTATCCAAGCTTTGGTCCGAGTCAGTGCATATAGAGCGCCAGCCCTTGCAGCAGATCTCTTTACTTCTTCTATTTGGGCAGGAATCATAGATAATTTGGCCAAAGTATCCTTGATCAAGGTTGGTGCCGGTTTATTATATGATGCCGCACAGATGACTCGTTGAGCACCAGTATACAGTTGTTCCCTCAAAGTGTAGGCTGCTTTCAACGTCATCCGCATATCTGAGCCCAGATGAGCAACACGACTAGCTGCAACGGTTTAAGAATTTGCTGTCAAACCGGCACCTTCAAAGATGTTTAAGAAAGGTTCTTGCAAAGAGTACTTACCAAATATTGCAGAAGTCATAGCATTGACCTGACGCTTTAACCCAGTTAGCTCTTCCACCACTGGTTTAAGAGCCGCATCAGCATCCTCAGCCCATTTTAACAGAGTGGCTTTGTCAGTTTCCCAGTCTGCCCGCTCGCTTTTGAAACCATCCTTTAATTGTTCCATGGCAGTTAAAGCGCCCTTCAATTCATCTTTGGCCTTCAAGGTTTCTGCTTGTTGTGACTTGATATTTTCTTGAAGATCGGTGATTTGGGAATCCTTATTGTTCAAGTCAGCCTGCAACAGACAGATAATAAGTTGTTAATATTTTCTCAAAAGTCCCAAGCACATAACAAGGTATACACTTGGCACTTGGGGGCTAATGCGGATTGCTTCTTTTTTACTCTTATTTTAAGTCCCAAGGCTCAATACAAGTATTAATCTTGGCACTTGGGGGATAATGCGTAATTGATCAGAAACATCAGAGGTGAAGGAATTCAACAAGGACAAGTTTTGCAATAGAAAGTCCCGGTTCATCCTGAAGAGATAAACCAGCCCTTGGGGGCTACACAGTTGAAGTATTTTTATCCAAAGTCCCGGTTCATCTTGAAGAGATAAACCGGCCCTTGGGGGCTACAATGGAGTTGATATACAGTACACAGAAAACTTTATAAAATGTTTGAATAGAAGTTACCTCATAGCGCTCCTTCATCAAGTTGACTAAACCGGCCTCGTAATCACGGCTTGTATACAAGCGGTTTAAGTATCCAGAATGGATGTCTTGAGCACTGAGATGAGCATAACTTAACAAGCCAGTCTTCCACTTGCCTTTGTCCACAGCAATAAATTCTTCTTTGGCATTGTGTTCTGATAAAGCGATAGGGTCACCAAGAGTAGTGTGGCCGAAACCGGTAATCACCACATCATCATTCTTGCCATCAACAATCTCATCTATGTTGGACGGTTTGGCATGGGCTCTTGCTGGACTTGGAGGATTAGCAGCTGGACTTGGTGGATCAGCAACTGCGCTTGGCGGATTTGCATGGGGACTAGCCGGGTTAACTTTTGGCAGATCAACATAAGTGTCCTGACCTTGTGGCACAGGATCATCCAGAGCAATATCAGTATCTCCATCAGCAGCTTCTGAGGTCCTCTCCGGTTCAAAAGGAGGATTCTCCTTAGTGGGATCACTCAGTTTGACTTTTTTGCTGAGTCGGGCTTTGGCACTGCAAGTAACAAACAGAGGTTAATATGGTAAACCGGTGCAAGAAAGCAAAACTAAAATAACCATACTTACCCAGGGACGGTTTTGAGAGGAGGCATCTGTGTGGTTGATGAGTCACCAGAGGATGAATTGGAAGTGACCTCAGAATTTGAATCAGACGGATTAAGAGGGTATCGGAAGTAAACCGCCAAGGGGTAAGATGTATTAGAAGTACAAGGGACCTCTGGACGGCGTTTCCGAACTGTGGTGTCTGGTAAACCGGAGGAAGTGACTTGCTGGCCACTATGCCGGGTTGTGCGACGAGCTTCAGGGTGATGCATCTTCAAAGAAAAGTGTGGATCTAAATGAGTGAGAGGATGTGAACATTTCACTTTACGGACTGCGCAACGGAGTTTTCGTACTGGCACAAGATCTGAATCGGAAGAAAGGGGAATTACCTCTACGTGATCAGCATGGTTGGCTTCCGCATCATCCTGATAATGATCTTTGTCAGTGAGATGTATGAAAATGAACCAAGGGAGTCAAGTTCTACCTCTGGTTCCGAGTCATCAACATCTTAGGACGGATCAGAAGACTCGGCGGTTTTCTTCTTTGCTGGCCTTTTTGTGGCCATGCTCTTAGCACGAGGAGCTCTCACCGGTTTATCTTGTGGTTTTGCCGGTTTATCTTCAGTTTTCTTCTTCCAGAACGGATCTTTGTCCTGCGAGGATAAACAGAAGGCTATCAGAAAATGTCAAAATGGAGAAGGATTAAAAAGCAGAAAGATAAATTCTTATAGCTAGCGGTTTGTTGGAGGCATAAAAAGGACGCAGCCCGGTCTTGCTGCATTTAGATATCGGTTCATCTAGCATCTTTTTTACAGACTCGGCGATCTCGTCATCAGTCATCTGTATTTCAGTGTGCCGTTGAGGATCTTTGACATCCCCTGTATATTCGTACATTAATCTGGTGCGACGGCTTAAGGGCAAGATACCCCATGAAACCCATCAACGGACAAGGTCAATACCGGTTAAACCATTTGCTATAAGAGCTCGGAGCTTAGCAAACTGTGGTGCATATGTTTGTCGTTCTCTGGCAGTAAGCCGCAGAGGCAGTGGATGTTCATTGCTGAGTCGGTAAGCACGATAACCCGGCAGAGGATTTTCATCAGTAGGAGCAGTGTTCCGACAGTAGAACCACGTCTGATTCCAATCCTTGGAGTGGCTGTGATGTTTGGCATGAGGAAAATTGACGTCTTTCCTTTTTTGAATCGACACTATGCCAAGTTCAGTATTGGGGCCGTCAAAAAATTTAGTACGGCGGTTCAACTGGAAAAAGTCTCTGAAAAGTTCAACAATCGGTTCTTCTTGTAGATAAACTTCACAGAACACTTGAAAATTGCAAATGTTGGACACAGAATTCGGTCCAATATCTTGAGGGTGGAGTTGGAAATTGGCAAGTACATCGCGAATTTTTTTTTTGATCCGGGAGGGCTAAACGTAAACACAACTACCTCTCCATCTTGAGGCTCAGGAGGATTTTCAGTACCCGGGACTCTCCAATGAATGACCTCCTTCTTTGCTAAAGTGCTAGTCACAACATACCCAGTAAGTTGCTCTTCTGTAATCCGAGAAAGAACCCAATTGCAAGAGGAGAACTATTTGGCCATTTTTGGTGACAAGCTGTAAAGGAAGTTCAAATGTCGGTTCACGGTTCAAGATTGATGTGCATAAACCGATGTCAAACTGGGGGATTTAGTAAGAGCATGTGTGCACGTTAAGCCGGATACTGATTATTAAGTAAGGATGGCGGTTTAAGAGAGGGCTAATGGTATCTGGCGGATTGTCAATTTCTAATAGTTAAACCACCTACAATGGTGCGGAAGGGATATATCTGAAATTCTCTTAAGTATTGCACGAACAGGTTCTACAAGTTGGTATAATAATTACAGATCTAGCGCAGTTCAGGAAAAGGAATAAATTCAAAGCCTAAAAGTGGCGACAGCAGAACAACAAAGATTCAGATGGGATCTGTTCATAGGCGAAAGGACGCTATGGTGAGGAAACGTAAACTATAGTTTCAGCCGCACAAGAAAGATATTAAGTTCATCAGATACAATGGGCAGTAAGAGAAAGCAGTAAACACTGATGAACACCGATGGACACTAATGAAGGCATGAAACCCTAATGCAGATCTAGGGTTAAAGAAAGAAGGCTTACCGGCTTCGCAAGATCGGCGGAGAAGGGTCGTGGTTCTCTGGTACGTTCAGGTCGATGCAGCGGCCAGGGATGATGCAGCACTTGAAGGTCGAGAGCGGCGGCAGAGCTTTCGGGCTTGAGCGTCGAGAGGAGGAAGAAGAGGCGCGTAAGGGGAAAAGGGAAAGACCCCTGGGCCTATTTATAAGATGAATGGATAAGTAGGCAAGCATGGGAATCGAGGAGCTCGAAGCGGAGAGTGGGGCACAGCTGTCGCCTCGATCTTCGGAAATTAATTAATAAAGGAAGGTATTTATGAGTTTTTTACGCAGATGACGTCATGACAATTTGCTGCAATTTTAGAAGGATTACAGGAGGATGACGTCATGGCGATTTACAAGGATTACAGGAGGATGTTCAAAGAGAATTT
>NC_057795.1:595569781-595573784 GCF_018294505.1 Triticum aestivum | reverse complement strand
TGCCTTGCTATACTATCGGGCCGTGATCACTTGGGAGGTGATCACGGGTATATACTATACATACATACATACTATACAGATGGTGACTAAAGTCGGGTCCGCTCATTGAGTACCCGCAAGTGATTCTGACGAGGGGGCTGAAAGGACAGGTGGCTCCATCCCGGTAGAGGTGGGCCTGGGTTCCCGACGGCCCCCGACTGTTACTTCGTGGCGGAGCGGCAGGGCAGGTTGAGACCACCTAGGAGACAGGTGGGCCTGGCCCTGTTCGGCGTTCGCGGATACTTAACACGCTTAACGAGATCTTGGTATTTGATCTGAGTCGGCTACGAGCCTATACGCACTAACCATCTACGCGGGAGTAGTTATGGGTATCCCGGCGTCGTGGTATCAGCCGAAGCACTTCAGACGTCAGCGACGGAGCGGCGCGCGCCGAATTGGACTGGAACGCCACTAGGCTAGGTCTGCTTTCGGCCGCCCTCGCAACATGCAGGTGTGCTATGGGCGATGGGCCCAGACCCCTGTGCGCTTAGGTTTAGACCGGCGTGCTGGCCTCTCTATTTTGCCTAGGTGGGGCTGCGACGTGTTGATCTTCCGAGGCCGGGCATGACCCAGGAAAGTGTGTCCGGCCAAATGGGATCGAGCGTGTTGGGCTATGTGGTGCACCCCTGCAGGGAAGTTAATCTATTCGAATAGCCGTGATCTTCGGTAACAGGACGACTTGGAGTTGTACCTTGACCTTATGACAACTAGAACCGGATACTTAATAAAACACACCCTTCCAAGTGCCAGATACAACCCGGTGATCGCTTTTCTACAGGGCGACGAGGAGAGGATCGCCGGGTAGGATTATGCTATGCGATGCGACTGGAGATGCGCTTGGAGATGCTACCTGGATATGCTCAACTTGTGACGCCCCCGATTCAATCGTACACTAATTATGCACGCAAATGTGTACGATCAAGATCAGGGACTCACGGGAAGATATCACAACACAACTCTACAAATAAAATAAGTCATACAAGCATCATAATACAAGCCAGGGGCCTCGAGGGCTCGAATACAAGTGATCGATCATAGACGAGTCAGCGGAAGCAACAATATCTGAGTACAGACATAAGTTAAACAAGTTTGCCTTAAGAAGGCTAGCACAAACTGGGATACAGATCGAAAGAGGCGTAGGTCTCCTGCCTGGGATCCTCCTAACTACTCCTGGTCATCGTCAGCGGGCATCACGTAGTAGTGGGCACCTCCGGTGTAGTAGGAGTCGTTGTCGAAGGTGGTGTCTGGCTCCTGGGCTCCAACATCTGGTTGCGACAACCAGGTAGAAGGGATAGGGGGAAAAGAGGGAGAAAGCAACCGTGAGTACTCATCCAAAGTACTCGCAAGCAAGGAGCTACACTACATATGCATGGGTATATGTGTAAAGGGTCATATCGGTGGACTGAACTGCAGAATGCCAGAATAAAAGGGGGATAGCTAATCCTGTCGAAGACTACGCTTCTGGCAGCCTCCGTCTTGCAGCATGTAGAAGAGAGTAGACTGAAGTCCTCCAAATAGCATCTCCAAGTAGCATCTCCAGTAGCATCGCATAGCATAATCCTACCCGGCGATCCTCTCCTCGTCGCCCTGTAGAAAAGCGATCACCGGGTTGTATCTGGCACTTGGAAGGGTGTGTTTTATTAAGTATCCGGTTCTAGTTGTCATAAGGTCAAGGTACAACTCCAAGTCGTCCTGTTACCGAAGATCACGGCTATTCGAATAGATTAACTTCCCTGCAGGGGTGCACCACATAGCCCAACACGCTCGATCCCATTTGGCCGAACACACTTTCCTGGGTCATGCCCGGCCTCGGAAGATCAACACGTCGCAGCCCCACCTAGGCAAAACAGAGAGGCCAGCACGCCGGTCTAAACCTAAGCGCACAGGGGTCTGGGCCCATCGCCCATAGCACACCTGCACGTTGCGAGGGCGGCCGAAAGCAGACCTAGCCTAGTGGCGTTCCAGTCCAATTCGGCGCGCGCCGCTCCGTCGCTGACGTCTGAAGTGCTTCGGCTGATACCACGACGCCGGGATACCCATAACTACTCCCGCGTAGATGGTTAGTGCGTATAGGCTCGTAGCCGACTCAGATCAAATACCAAGATCTCGTTAAGCGTGTTAAGTATCCGCGAACGCCGAACAGGGCCAGGCCCACCTGTCTCCTAGGTGGTCTCAACCTGCCCTGCCGCTCCGCCACGAAGTAACAGTCGGGGGCCGTCGGGAACCCAGGCCCACCTCTACCGGGATGGAGCCACCTGTCCTTTCAGCCCCCTCGTCAGAATCACTTGCGGGTACTCAATGAGTGGACCCGACTTTAGTCACCATCTGTATAGTATGTATGTATGTATAGTATATACCCGTGATCACCTCCCAAGTGATCACGGCCCGATAGTATAGCCAGGCAGACTGACAAGAATGTAGGGCCAATGATGATAAACTAGCATCCTATACTAAGCATTTAGGATTGCAGGTAAGGTATCAACAGATGTAGCGACAATGTCAGGCTATGCATCAGAATAGGATTAACGAAAGCAGTAACATGCTACACTACTCTAATGCAAGCAGTATAGAGGAGAATAGGCGATATCTGGTGATCAAGGGGGGGCTTGCCTGGTTGCTCTGGCAAAAGAGAGGGGTCGTCAACTCCGTAGTCGAACTGGGCAGCAGCAGCGTCGGTCTCGTAGTCTACCGAAGAGAAGAGGGGGAAGAAACAATAAATGCAGTGCAAACATAAGCAAGACGACGCAAGACATGACAAAGAGCGGTGCTAAGTGTGTCCTAACGCAGTATGAGGTGATGCTGGCGAAGGGGGAAATCATCTGGGAAAGTATTCCCGGTGTTCCGTGTTTTCGGGCAGAGGAGCCGGAGGGGGAAAGTTGCGAGTTTGATATGTTAGGGGTGTGTGGCGGACGAACGGGTTGCGTATCTGGATTCGTCTCGTTGTTCTGAGCAACTTTCATGTACAAAGTTTTTCCATCGGAGTTACGGTTTAATTTATATTAATTTTCAAAGTTTTAAATCAATTTTGAAATTAACAGAATAAAATTAATTTGGAAATGCCACTATGATGTCAACATGACATCAGGGTGATGTCAGCAGTCAACAGTCAGTTGACTTGGTCAAACTGACGCGTGGGTCCCGGTTGTCATTGACTTAGGTTAACTAAACATGATTAGTTAGTTTAATAAGTGATTAGGTTAATTAACAGATCTAATCAAGTTAACTAATTAATTAATTATTTATTTATTTTTATTATGTTTTTTTTGTTCTTTTTTTTTAACAGGGGCGTGGGTGGGGGCCCCACTAGGCAGTGGCCCATAGGGCCAAACGGGCGCGGGCGGTGGATCAGGTGCGGGGCGCCAGGACACCCGCCCGCAGAGACGGGGGCTGTCCGCCTCCGGTGGAAGTGGCGAGGCCATGGCGAGTGGCCGGAGCGGCGGGAGCCAGAGGCGGAGACAAGCAACACGCGGTGGTGCCGGAGCACAACCAGGGCGTGAGCGGGGCACGCGGCCCAGGCGCGGTGCGGGGACAAGGCCGCGGCATAGCGCGCGCGCGAGGGATGGCAAGAGGTGGTTGCGGCAGAGCCGCGTGACTACGGGTGCGCGGCGTCAGGGGGACAACGGGCGCGGAAGCCGAACGACGCCGGTGGGCGCGGGCAGCGCGGTAGCCAGGAGTGCGCGGGGCGATGGCCGGTGCTAGGGCCGCGGCGACGAGCGCGAGCACACGCAGCGCGGGCAGGAGGGGTCGTGCGAGGGAGAGGGGAGGGGAAGAGGCTCACATCGAGCCTGTAGTTGTGTAAGCGCGTGCTCGGGGAGGGCCTGAGGTAGACGGACGGCGGCGACGAGGTCGGGGTCGTCCAGTAAGGCGGCACCGACGATGTCGGGGCGGTCCGGGGCGACGTCGAGGTGCAGGCGATGGAGACGGCATGGCGGCACCGACGACGGCGAGGTGGCGGGGCGGCTCC
>NC_057795.1:595562047-595569610 GCF_018294505.1 Triticum aestivum | reverse complement strand
GGGTAGAAAGGGGATCGATCCCGATCCAGGGGGATCGGGGGAGGGAGTGGGGCGAGTGGGGGGGGTTAGGGTTACGGGGTGGGGATAAGGAGAGAGAGGAGGGGCCGGCTGGGCCGGCCTGATTGGCCCCGAGGCCATCTGGGCCGAGGCCCAGCGAGGGGGGGGGGGCTATAATTTCTAGTCTTTCTTTTTTTTGTTCCTTTTCTTTTACTGTTTTATTTTATTCTAGTTTTATAAAACATAAAAGTTGTATCTTAAATAGTAACACTAATTATACCTCTACCACAAAGAGGTTTAACCCCCAAATAATATAGTTTAGTATTTTATAAAATACCAACACATTTATTTATTTGTTTTACCTACAGTTTTAATTATTTGAATGCATTTAGACATTTTATAAAAATGTGGTTTCTTCACCACAATTAACTTTGCATTATTTGGCACAACTCGAATATTTTAGTTTTAAAGTTTGAAAACTTTTATTGTTATCATTAATTTGAATTTTGAATTTTGGACCGGTTTTGAACTAACTCAAGATTAGCAACTATAATTGAGGTGACGTGGCATCACTAGCAGAGGATCACTGTAGCTTAATTTCCCGGGCGTCACAATTCTCCTCCACTACAAGAAATCTCGTCCCGAGATTTAAGAGGGGAGTAAGGGGGGAAGGTTTGGTAATGAATATAGCGGGTCTTCTCATCCTCGCTTGCTCTTCTCGAAGAGGTCAATCCAATATATTGATGCCTTCATACTTCTGCTTCAGGTCAAAATGATGAAGTCGCCATCCTTTCTTCGGGATCTTCATCGTACTTACGAAAAGGATATGGGGGGAAGACTCGGGAAGGGCGGGCCTAACCAGGTTGACTATCTGGTACATAACTCAGGGAATGGGGTAGGAAGTAACTCTCGAATTGAACTTAAGAAAATATCGAGAGTAAAGTAAGAAGGTACCATGAGAAGTTTCAAACGGATAGGCCATTGTTCGATGTCTGAAACAACATGCGAAAGGGGTCCAGAGCAATGAGATTGAGTATTGCGTCTGCTACCAAAATAGATCACTTGGGACGGTGGCCCGTGAATTACATACGAGGCCGCACGCGAGGAACAACCTTGGGAAGGGGGGGTGCAGGAGAGTCAGGTTTCGATCCTGTGGAACTGTGGGTTATGGGCCCACCATGTGGTTGAAAGTAGGAAGGGGGCCGACATTTTGCACGGTCATGATAGTAAGGCGTGTCAAAGGGTAGCCTGTCAGATATGTCGGCAACAACATCGATACCAAGGGCGAGGGACGAAGAGAACCAATTCCTGCTCGTTGAACGAGGCGGACCAATAGGCAAAGTTCTCGTCCATCGGTGGCTACCGGAATGTCATCAACAATAGTAACAGGGTTACACCAGACAAGATGGTACACCGAGGTGTTTACTTGAGCAGGAATATTACTGCTTAGATCATATAGATCACAGGAAAGGTTAAACAAAACAATGGAAAGGAAAATGTGATCATCAGGTTAAACAGAACAATGGAAAGGAAAATGTGTTTAAACACATATTTCAGGGGTATATCCTTCCCAAGGATAAGCAGAGCATGATATCCATGACAGGATATAATGTAGAAAACTCTTTAGGTAGGGGAGAGAATTTTCATGACATTACCCATACATCGGTGTTTGGATAATTGAGCAAGAAACATTTAGCATTGGGCTTCAAATGTTCTTGTTGAAAATCGGAGTACCACAGACATGCTTCGAGATAGCATTGACATGGTGTTTGTTTCAATCAAGGGCCAGACTTTGGATATAGGAAAGATCCATCAGGAACAACTTGTAGGATAAGTCTTACAATTTCCTCCATGAAGAATGGTTATCTTGCAAAAGAAATTATAATGATAGGTCCTCCAGCCGGGGGGGGGGGGTGCTAGGCATGACATCATGTTACCGGGTCATCAAAGGACAAACAACATAACTCCTGAAAAGTTGTCCCAACCATTATATCTGACCGAGATTCAGATCCAATTGGTGTCATGATGCCTCGGACTCAGGATGTCCGAGAAGAAAAGGCGCAACACAAATCATTGAAATGGCATTGCAAGATTCTCGGGAAATGAACTATGGGAGCGGGTTCCTGAAACAATAGTTCATCATTAAACCAAGGAGAGGTGAGGGGGTGGCTGATTGACTCAGCGATAATTCATTGAGATTTTCAAAAGATGGATTTCCACAATAATGTGAACAAGAAGATGACATTTGTCAGATCAAATGGTATAGTGATGGATGCTCGAGGAAAACATACACAATTGAACATTGGTTGAAAGGTGTGCCCGAAATATGACCTTAGGCAGCAAGATCACTGTTAGAGTGACGATTCAATAACCAACAGTCTAAGAACAAACTGTCAATCATTAACTTCAAGCAATAGGGTTGCTAAAAGTACAGAATCCAAGCAGCATCATTCCCTTGTTGGAATCCCGGTTAGAATCAACACAGGGAACAAGAAGGAATGGTGATGGTGAGAAGTATCACTTGCATCAAGAATTCTCAAGAGGTGGTGAAATTACCACGACATTTTTCACATAAACGATGGTAATATTCCAAGCTAAAGAAGAACAAACGTTGGATAGCAAGGAACTCAAGGTATAACACAAAACACGAACAAGTTTTGTGTTGAACGGAAGACAATAAAGTGGTCACTGATAACACAAATCATCGAGGGCAAGGATGGTATTACTCAACATGAATTCAACTGGTATCCTGGAAGTGCTCAGAATGCTGATGATGATCACGACACATTTGTCGAGAGATTTCATGAAGATGTAATCGATCAGTGACGACATCAAGTCAAAGGAATAATGAAGCGGAAGGTTATTGGAACCATGGGTAGGACACAAACTTGAAATCAAGCTTGTTGTTCAAGGCGAACTGATATGACGAGGAAGATCGACGTAAGTTTAGCTCATCATCGAAAATTGTGCTCCGAAAGGAGGACCAGGTAGTACGGTTTAAAATTTAGCCGATCAGGCTAGGAAAGACTTAAAGGATTAATAAAACCGTAAGCAACGAAAATTACTTAGGGTTATTGAACCAAAGTGTGGAATCATTGTTCTCGATTGACGACAACCCAGAACCCGAGAAAATTGGAATCTGTGAGAAATAATAGTTGATGAAGAACCCATAATAAGTTATGCAGCCCCATGATATTCTTGAGATACCAAGGGGTAATACTCGACGACAAATCAAAGTAGAGGTTGGACTGGGGTATTACTCTGTAGAAGACAAGTGCTTAAACTTGCACGAGAAATGGTATTTAAAGGAGATCATGGTCGGAACCACGATTGCAAAAGGCCAGATCCCAGATATAAGATGTACTTATACTAGGGGAATTATTAATTTAAGAGAAGCCTTAATGATAAGATCTACATCGTGTCCATGGGCATGAACACAAAGTTCAAGGTCGACTCCCACTTCCATAATGCATAACCTTCCATTCACTTCTCGTTCTCAAAGAAGTTGTATGATAGAAAATTATCTGCTAAACACTAGAAGGGTTGACTTGTCAAAACCTTCCGGTTCATACGGTTTTTAAGGAAGGTATAGGTTCAACCCAATGGGGCTTCTTAGAAACATATACCACAAACTTCGGAGTAAATAATACAAGCTCGAAAGTAGAGCATTGTTCAAAAGCAGGTGATACAATTTACCAAAGGCATTATATCCCATGTAAAGGCTCCGAAGGTTATTCAATATGAAGGACACTGTCGTATAATAATCCAACCAAGGATATTGCGGTCCATAAAAGATCTGATGTGAGTATCGATACTCAACCAGAGGAAAAGAATGCACGGGCATCATATTATAGAACATCTGAATAATTCGATGCTTAGATAACAAAGGAATTACGATTTCCAAAACAAAGGATCAGAAGTTGTCGCTCTGATCAAGGATGGATAAGTTGGATAGACCAGAGTCACAATTGACGTCCAATAGTTTGGTCAAGAACCAGCTCATGTTCAAAAATGATGTCTGAGCCAGAAAGATAATTTAGAAGGGTTGATAGATGATTGTGTGCATTCGCACACATGTTGAATCAATAGGATCAAAATGACGGTGTCAAAAGATACTAGTGAATATTGCTAGATATATGGGAAGCATCCATAATGCAAGTAGACAAGTATTTGCAGAGCAATAAAGCTACTAAGGATTTTCGGAGGATTGAATAGTATTTCAAAGACTTTTGTGAAACATCTAAACAACTGGGGATGAGCGGATACTCGGAAAGTGCGAGAAATTATTCCTAGGGGTATTCAAGTGGCAAGGAACTGCAAGGCAGTAGGCACAAATTATTGTCGGAACATTAGAGAGAATTTCGAGGTATCTTGTAATAACAAGATCGATTGGGTATAAAGTAAGAATGACGGGTGTAAGTATTTATCATTAGGGATATTGCAGGGGTAGGGAATTGCAAAAGCAACAGGCACAAGGTCTCGGGAGAATATCGGAAGGTATCTTCAGAATCCTTCGATGCACAAAGTAATCATCTGGACTGAAGGGGCTCTCCGGGAGAAAGTATCATCGAGAACCTAGAGTCCGAGTTAGTAAAATCGTTTAACCCGAATAGAAGAGATGTCAGAGTCCCAGAGCATAGGTCGAGGAATAAAAGATCCTACTACCACCCAAAGGCGACGTGGGCTCGTAAGGCACACAGCCAAGTTAGTAAAAGTTTTGCAATGACTAGACTCAACTTCGACCAAGGAGTTGGAAAGGGGGATTCCTACAGGCAGTCGGCTCTGATACCAACTTGTGACGCCCCCGATTCAATCGTACACTAATTATGCACGCAAATGTGTACGATCAAGATCAGGGACTCACGGGAAGATATCACAACACAACTCTACAAAAAAAATAAGTCATACAAGCATCATAATACAAGCCAGGGGCCTCGAGGGCTCGAATACAAGTGCTCGATCATAGACGAGTCAGCGGAAGCAACAATATCTGAGTACAGACATAAGTTAAACAAGTTTGCCTTAAGAAGGCTAGCACAAACTGGGATACAGATCGAAAGAGGCGCAGGTCTCCTGCCTGGGATCCTCCTAACTACTCCTGTTCATCGTCAGCGGGCATCACGTAGTAGTGGGCACCTCCGGTGTAGTAGGAGTCATCGTCGAAGGTGGTGTCTGGCTCCTGGGCTCCAACATCTGGTTGCGACAACCAGGTAGAAGGGATAGGGGGAAAAGAGGGAGAAAGCAACCGTGAGTACTCATCCAAAGTACTCGCAAGCAAGGAGCTACACTACATATGCATGGGTATATGTGTAAAGGGTCATATCGGTGGACTGAACTGCAGAATGCCAGAATAAAAGGGGGATAGCTAATCCTGTCGAAGACTACGCTTCTGGCAGCCTCCGTCTTGCAGCATGTAGAAGAGAGTAGACTGAAGTCCTCCAAATAGCATCTCCAAGTAGCATCTCCAGTAGCATCGCATAGCATATTCCTACCCGACGATCCTCTCCTCGTCGCCCTGTAGAAAAGCGATCACCGGGTTGTATCTGGCACTTGGAAGGGTGTGTTTTATTAAGTATCCGGTTCTAGTTGTCATAAGGTCAAGGTACAACTCCAAGTCGTCCTGTTACCGAAGATCACGGCTATTCGAATAGATTAACTTCCCTGCAGGGGTGCACCACATAGCCCAACACGCTCGATCCCATTTGGCCGGACACACTTTCCTGGGTCATGCCCGGCCTCGGAAGATCAACACGTCGCAGCCCCACCTAGGCAAAACAGAGAGGCCAGCACGCCAGTCTAAACCTAAGCGCACAGGGGTCTGGGCCCATCGCCCATAGCACACCTGCACGTTGCGAGGGCGGCCGAAAGCAGACCTAGCCTAGTGGCGTTCCAGTCCAATTCGGCGCGCGCCGCTCCGTCGCTGACGTCTGAAGTGCTTCGGCTGATACCACGACGCCGGGATACCCATAACTACTCCCGCGTAGATGGTTAGTGCGTATAGGCTCGTAGCCGACTCAGATCAAATACCAAGATCTCGTTAAGCGTGTTAAGTATCCGCGAACGCCGAACAGGGCCAGGCCCACCTGTCTCCTAGGTGGTCTCAACCTGCCCTGCCGCTCCGCCACGAAGTAACAGTCGGGGGCCGTCGGGAACCCAGGCCCACCTCTACCGGGATGGAGCCACCTGTCCTTTCAGCCCCCTCGTCAGAATCACTTGCGGGTACTCAATGAGCGGACCCGACTTTAGTCACCATCTGTATAGTATGTATGTATGTATAGTATATACCCGTGATCACCTCCCAAGTGATCACGGCCCGATAGTATAGCAAGGCAAACTGACAAGAATGTAGGGCCAATGATGATAAACTAGCATCCTATACTAAGCATTTAGGATTGCAGGTAAGGTATCAACAGATGTAGCGACAATGTCAGGCTATGCATCAGAATAGGATTAACGAAAGCAGTAACATGCTACACTACTCTAATGCAAGCAGTATAGAGGAGAATAGGCGATATCTGGTGATCAAGGGGGGGGGCTTGCCTGGTTGCTCTGGCAAAAGAGAGGGGTCGTCAACTCCGTAGTCGAACTGGGCAGCAGCAGCGTCGGTCTCGTAGTCTACCGAAGAGAAGAGGGGGAAGAAACAATAAATGCAGTGCAAACATAAGCAAGACGATGCAAGACATGACAAAGAGCGGTGCTAAGTGTGTCCTAACGCAGTATGAGGTGATGCTGGCGAAGGGGGAAATCATCCGGGAAAGTATTCCCGGTGTTCCGTGTTTTCGGGCAGAGGAGCCGGAGGGGGAAAGTTGCGAGTTTGATATGTTAGGGGTGTGTGGCGGACGAACGGGTTGCGTATCCGGATTCGTCTCGTTGTTCTGAGCAACTTTCATGTACAAAGTTTTTCCATCGGAGTTACGGTTTAATTTATATTAATTTTCAAAGTTTTAAATCATTTTTGAAATTAACAGAATAAAATTAATTTGGAAATGCCACTATGATGTCAACATGACATCAGGGTGATGTCAGCAGTCAACAGTCAGTTGACTTGGTCAAACTGACGCGTGGGTCCCGGTTGTCATTGACTTAGGTTAACTAAACAGGATTAGTTAGTTTAATAAGTGATTAGGTTAATTAACAGATCTAATTAAGTTAACTAATTATTTATTTATTTATTTATTTTTATTATGTTTTTTTTGTTCTTTTTTTTAACAGGGGCGTGGGTGGGGGGCCCCACTGGGCAGTGGCCCATAGGGCCAAACGGGCGCGGGCGGTGGATCAGGTGCGGGGCGCCAGGACGCCCGCCCGCAGAGACGGGGGCTGTCCGCCTCCGGTGGAAGTGGCGAGGCCACGGCGAGTGGCCGGAGCGGCGGGAGCCAGAGGCGGAGACGAGCAACGCGCGGTGGTGCCGGAGCGCAACCAGGGCGTGAGCGGGGCACGCGGCCCAGGCGCGGTGCGGGGACAAGGCCGCGGCATAGCGCACGCGCGAGGGATGGCAAGAGGTGGTTGCGGCAGAGCCGCGTGACTACGGGTGCGCGGCGTCAGGGGGACAACGGGCGCGGAAGCCGA
>NC_057795.1:595560628-595562037 GCF_018294505.1 Triticum aestivum | reverse complement strand
GGGGGGGGGCTTGCCTGGTTGCTCTGGCAATAGAGAGGGGTCGTCAACTCCGTAGTCGAACTGGGCAGCAGCAGCGTCGGTCTCGTAGTCTACCGAAGAGAAGAGGGGGAAGAAACAATAAATGCAGTGCAAACATAAGCAAGACGACGCAAGACATGACAAAGAGCGGTGCTAAGTGTGTCCTAACGCAGTATGAGGTGATGCTGGCGAAGGGGGAAATCATCCGGGAAAGTATTCCCGGTGTTCCGTGTTTTCGGGCAGAGGAGCCGGAGGGGGAAAGTTGCGAGTTTGATATGTTAGGGGTGTGTGGCGGACGAACGGGTTGCGTATCCGGATTCGTCTCGTTGTTCTGAGCAACTTTCATGTACAAAGTTTTTCCATCGGAGTTACGGTTTAATTTATATTAATTTTCAAAGTTTTAAATCATTTTTGAAATTAACAGAATAAAATTAATTTGGAAATGCCACTATGATGTCAACATGACATCAGGGTGATGTCAGCAGTCAACAGTCAGTTGACTTGGTCAAACTGACGCGTGGGTCCCGGTTGTCATTGACTTAGGTTAACTAAACATGATTAGTTAGTTTAATAAGTGATTAGGTTAATTAACAGATCTAATTAAGTTAACTAATTAATTAATTATTTATTTATTTTATTATGTTTTTTTTGTTCTTTTTTTAACAGGGGCGTGGGTGGGGGGCCCCACTGGGCAGTGGCCCATAGGGCCAAATGGGCGCGGGCGGTGGATCAGGTGCGGGGCGCCAGGACGCCCGCCCGCAGAGACGGGGGCTGTCCGCCTCCGGTGGAAGTGGCGAGGCCACGGCGAGTGGCCGGAGCGGCGGGAGCCAGAGGCGGAGACGAGCAACGCGCGGTGGTGCCGGAGCACAACCAGGGCGTGAGCGGGGCACGCGGCCCAGGCGCGGTGCGGGGACAAGGCCGTGGCATAGCGCGCGCGCGAGGGATGGCAAGAGGTGGTTGCGGCAGAGCCGCGTGACTACGGGTGCGCGGCGTCAGGGGGACAACGGGCGCGGAAGCCGAACGACGCCGGTGGGCGCGGGCAGCGCGGTGGCCAGGAGCGCGCGGGGCGATGGCCGGTGCTAGGGCCGCGGCGACGAGCGCGAGCACACGCAGCGCGGGCAGGAGGGGTCGCGCGAGGGAGAGGGGAGGGGAAGAGGCTCACATCGAGCCTGTAGTTGTGTAAGCGCGTGCTCGGGGAGGGCCTGAGGTAGACGGACGGCGGCGACGAGGTCGGGGTCGTCCAGTAAGGCGGCACCGACGATGTCGGGGCGGTCCGGGGCGACGTCGAGGTGCAGGCGATGGAGACGGCGTGGCGGCACCGACGACGGCGAGGTGGCGGGGCGGCTCCGGCGTGGTGATCTCCGGCGACGGCGTCGAGCGGCGGTGCGGGT
>NC_057795.1:595555807-595560618 GCF_018294505.1 Triticum aestivum | reverse complement strand
TTTTTTTTGTTCCTTTTCTTTTACTGTTTTATTTTATTCTAGTTTTATAAAACATAAAAGTTGTATCTTAAATAGTAACACTAATTATACCTCTACCACAAAGAGGTTTAACCCCCAAATAATATAGTTTAGTATTTTATAAAATACCAACACATTTATTTATTTGTTTTACCTACAGTTTTAATTATTTGAATGCATTTAGACATTTTATAAAAATGTGGTTTCTTCACCACAATTAACTTTGCATTATTTGGCACAACTCGAATATTTTAGTTTTAAAGTTTGAAAACTTTTATTGTTATCATTAATTTGAATTTTGAATTTTGGACCGGTTTTGAACTAACTCAAGATTAGCAACTATAATTGAGGTGACGTGGCATCACTAGCAGAGGATCACTGTAGCTTAATTTCCCGGGCGTCACAATGCCACAATACCATCTTCTAGATTCTTTTTCTTATCATTGTGAGTGTATGAATAAATCCCATTTGACCAACCATATTGTGCAGGTATGGCATATATCTTGTATTAGTTTGTTTGTAGGTACATAGCGGCCCTGAAACTGAGCGAGGAGAGTGACATGTACATCTTTGGCACTGTTCCATTGGAGGTGATAACGAGGAAGCTTTCCATCCTATGATGTCTGGAACAACCAATATCGTTTAATGGGATCTCCAATGGCTTGGCAACATCAAAGACCTGGTGGACTTGCGCATGCAATGATAAAATGATGTCAAGAACGTGCGGAAGGCCGATGATGTTGCACCTAAAATGAACCATGCAAACTTTTGCCTGTGCAGCTCAAGATGATCAATGTAGTGTAGCCGCAAGACTGTCATCATCTAGAGGAGCAACAATGCATTTAAGCCTTTGGGGTGGAGCACAGTTTTGCAAGGGTATGTCGTGTGATGAAAATGTCATTGTTCAGCATATAGTATAATTATATGGAGCACCTTTTTTCAAGATTTACAACTATCTTCTTTGACACTGAAATGACATATGCACAAACATATGCATTCTATACAGAAAACAACTCCAGTTTTCTATTAATTGCTAAAGAAGCTGCCGGGAAGGATTCTGACTAATGTTTTGACTAACAGCAGAGGCAATAACTAGAACATGTCTAATGGGAAAAAAAGTTTTAAACGCAACATTTGCATACTTTCTGTGTTAAAATGAAGATGTGGTCCGTCTCAATGGCGAAAAATATCTAGTATGATTGAATAATACATGGAGGGTTTATCATGCAGCAGAAGTGCATGACCATTGACCATGGTTGGCTCCCTCCAAAAATGAATTAATGTTGATCATCTCAAATAAAGTGGTGCCATGGGTTACATTAGTAGTAGACTACGGTCACCGTCTACGGTCACCGTTGCAATTGGCTGTCATGTAGAAGCTACCCTTAGGGTTTTGTCTAGTGTGGTCTTCACCCTCTAGATCGAGGCAATATTGTAATTGGGCTGCCACATTAGTCATTGTTGGACGTTGTGCTGCAGCATGGTCGGTGCACTTGAGTGCAAGACCCAGGGCCTTCCACACACTGTTGATGTTGTAGTCACGTTGCATGTGTGCGTCCACCACTTCCTCAATGTTGCCTCCTTTGAGGTGTAGTCGTGTCCACTGGATGATGTGGATGGCCTTCCTCTAGTAGTACGATGCCGAAGCTATACACATCACTTTTTTGATTCAGTTGTAGGGATATTGCGTACCTGCATACATACATACAACATGCATGAGATGCATTTGCATTACAGATGACATGTACTTGTAGGCCACTAAAGATGATAATAAGCTAGGTTTTTATTTACTCCGGTGCGAGGTAGCCTCTTGTGCCAATAACCCGCGCTGTGGATACATGGGTATCATCGTCATGATTGAAAGCCTTCATCAAGCCAAAGTCAGCAACTTTGGCCTCGAGATTTGCATTCAGTAGGATGTTTGATGTCTTCACATCACGATGCACGAAGGGAGGGCTGCACGCCTTGTGTAGATAGTCAAGCCCTGCATGCACACCATATTGTCGATAGTGACATAACAAATCACACATTAACATCTAACTAAACATAGATATAGTAGCAGTATGAATAATGAACCAGATCCCAAATTAGAAGAAAATATATACCTTCTGCGGATTCTAGTGCAATACGGAGCCTCTGCCTCCAGGCTAAGGGTACAACATTGCTGTCTTTCCCTGCGAAATTGTGACTAATGTTAGTAGTGTGTAACTTGACATAGAGATTTCTAATGCTCTCTATTTTTGGAAATTGTCCTAATGCTCTTCCCAAAGATGGACTAGCACACCTCTGAGTTTATCTTCGAGGTTTCCTTCAGACATATGCTCGTAGACAAGTGCCAAATACTTTCCATCTTTGCAGTAACCAATTAAGGAGATAAGATTCTTGTGATGAATCTTCGTCAATGTCTGAGCCTAAGCGAGGAGAAGAAATATGTGTCATAGTTTTTTTTTTTTGCATATGTACTATGCTCTAGTTATACTTGACCAGACATTACCTCTGTCGAGAACTCTTTAATACCTTGACTGGAAGACTGAGACAACAACTTGACTGCAACGTGAGTACCATCATGCAAGAAGCCCTCATAAACAGTGCCGAACCCACCTTGGCCGAGCACTACCTTGAAGTTGTCTGTTATGACCTTCAGCTCCCTATACGTGAACTGGCGGTTCTCCAATTCGTGTTGTCCATGTCCATGGCTTCCCCTTGCCAATCCTTCAAATTTCAAGAATGAAAATAGCATTACCTTGCACTCTTTTGAGCAAAACTATTCATTGCACATGTGTGGATATCATATGTATATCGACGTAGTGTTTATACGGAGTGTTACCTTTCCTTTTTCTCACTATGAAGATCAGTCGTACTACAAGTGCTCCTATCAGCAGAACTACAAATACGGGAACAACAATATAGGTGGCAAGCATAGAGTTGGTCTTCTTTTTTGTGAGCTGGCAAGAACTATTGCTGCTACAAAGGCTTGGATTGTTGCCATATCTGCCAATAAGAAGAAAAACTAGATATCAGTTTTGAATTTTTACCAGGCAGTGGATATATATATAAGATGTACTAACCTAATAACTAGGGGGCCACCTTGAGTTCTCTTGAGAAGCCCGGGAGGAATTGATCCACTAAGCTGGTTCGCAGTCAAATCTCTAAGGGGACCAAATAGGGTTCACGTCAGTCAAACAATAGTGTACATAGTTATTACGTAGCCCTCAAAGATATCATAATGCGGAGCTGCTTACAGCACCACGAGAGTGGGTAGTTATGAAAGGACATTAGGAATTGATCCTGTTAATTTATTGTTCGATAAATCCCTGAAATAAGTGACAAAGCATACAAAATATGTGAACCATTTCCCTGAAAAAATTCACAGGGAAATAGATTTAAAATGTCTACTTACAAATACTGGAGATCTTTGATATCAGCGAAATAAGGTGATATATTGCCACTCAAACCGCCAGATGACATGTTTCTTGCAGAACATAAAAAATTTCAGTTGAAACAGCATTGTTCTCATTTTTTTGGAATAATTTCTTGTGCGCGATGACAAATTAAATTCTTCAGAACATAGCTGTAGTTCTTTTCAAAAAGGCAAATTAAATTTGAACTTACATGCTTGTAATTCTTGGACGCCCAGAAATAGCATAGCTGCAGGTCAACCCGTCCCATGCAAAATTCTTCGGGGCGCACGGGTCACCCATCCAATTCTTCTTCACATGGTACTGAGCCTTAATGGCGTTGATGGCAGAAACTTTTCCCCACAGTAACACAATAGACAAGGAAGCACAACTATCAGATCATGTAAGCTCTGTTTTATGAAAAGCTTATCAGAATAAGAACAAAAAATGATCTGATATCGATGTGCGAAAATAAGCTTCCATATGTTTACCATCCTGACTTTCCGTTCCAACGTTGGCTGTGGAGATGACGGAGAAAAACTCGAAGGCATTGATGATCGGTGGCAGTGTCGAGTTGGCAGTAGCGATCATGGTGTAGTTGTATTGGTTGTAGCCATGATGGGGTTCCCTGTTAGATATGGCGTCGGCGACGAGGTACTCGAGCGTGTACGGGAGCTTATTCTTCTTGCCGTTGGCAATGACATTAAACTCGCGCACATCATTACTGGCCAGGATCTGCAGCTCCGCGACGTACAAGATACCAATGCACCTACGATTAGTTAAATGGTTAAGCTAATTATAAGTACACTCCTATATTAGTAGTACTATAGATGATAACCCGCATGTTGCAGCAGATATTTATAGGAAGTAAAAGTTGTAAGCCACACAAAGTAGATGATTGTGTGACAGGCATTCAGTCCTTCCTTGTAGATGTTAAGAAACTTTGATATGCAAAGTTACAATGTTCTTTAGCCCAGATGTTATAGTACCTTGCTATTTGTTATGTTTTCTTACTTAAATTTAACAATATTAATCTAATTAATATGCCCATTGGTGTTCCAAAAGTACCTTACCGGATTCCTCGAGATGGAGCGACTTGGGTTGATCTTATACCCCCTCATCACAAATTAAAATATCTAGACAAATCTAAGAAGTAATTTGGGACGGAGGTTGTACAATGTTATGTATCTAGAAATGACACCTTTTTTTAAGTCAAGAGATTCGTTTCAAGATCACGAGTCATATTATAGGTCTCAAGGTAGATCAAACAGCTGTGAGACTCCTAAATACAAATTATCTAATTCACCACTTCATAGCGAATTAGAAAAAAATCCCATAGTAGTGTTGGAGAAGGGAACTACACCTATGTGAACGTACGGCCTCCTTACGTAAGTT
>NC_057795.1:595553174-595555452 GCF_018294505.1 Triticum aestivum | reverse complement strand
AGAATATCACATGTAACGAAGCCACATGGAAAATATGTTTTGAAGTTTAAAACAAATCTTTTAGAATTAAATGATGTTAAGAGGGTGGTGTTTTATTGATATACAAAATTCCAAGTTCAAATTACATGATATGAGCTATGAAAATAACAAAATTAGAATTGAATAGTGCCAAACAGCAACATCACTATTCATTGCTGGTTTTTTTTTCATAACTCACATCTTGTAATGTGTCTCAACTTGGAATTTCACATAGCAATAAAACCTCACCCTCTTAACATCCCATATTTTTTAGATTATTTTGAAAATTTTAACTTGGTTTCTACGAAGTTTTTATTGAATTGTTGGCAACTATTCCCTCCGTTCCATAATGTAAGACCTTTTTTGTTACTAGTGTAATGTCAAAAAACGTCTTACATTCATCTGGAAAAAAAATGTCTTAAATTAGGGACGGAGGAAGTACTATATAATTGGGATGATGTGACAATGGTGCATAGCTGCATTGCATGTGCTCTAAAAGAGGTAAGTGGGGATCCTACTAAATATAGAAGATTGATTAGGTTCTTGGTGTAAATGTACTAGCTAATTAAAAACAATAATAGTACCCATTATAGGAAAAACAATATTTTTCGATGTTGTGAAGTGGACAAGTGATATGCAGCTGCGTACCCGGGAACTGGGTAGGCGTGGTTTGGCTCGACGTCCCACGAGAAGTCAATGGTCTGGTTCCTGGAGTCGTTGCTCGCGATGATGGCGGTCTGCATTACGGCGGACGGCACATGGAAGCGGAGGTTGCCGATGGTCTCCCGGACCTTCTCCGTCGTTGAGATGTCCGTCCACACCTCCGGGTCGCTCCACGGCACCCAAGCCCGGTCGTATGGATCGTCCGGGTACCTGATAGGCAACACGCCCGTGTCACCCAGGCTGCGCCGGTCGATCAGGACCAGCGCCTGGGTGGCGTTCGCCTGCGGATACAGCGAGTTCTCGAGAGGCCTCAGCGCCAGCGCCGAGATGAACGGCGTCCCGGAGCCGACGTTCACCAGGCGGACCTGCACCGAGTCGTCCGGGATCACGGCGATGGCCTCGGCGACCACCGCCGCGTCGACCTTGGACACGTTCACGGTCCGCCAGAAGTTGACGCCGAGGTAGAGGTCGAAGGCGGGGAGCTTGTTGAGCCCGTCGTAGTTGCCGTACCTGAAGGTGGCGCGGACCAGGTACTTGGACCCCGGCGTGAGGGACGGCAGGGTGTAGCAGCCGCGGGCTGTGTCCGGGAAGCTGCGCACGTTGAGGTGGGTTCTGGGCATGCGCGGATCCATGTACTCGGCCGAGACGTCGCGGTTGGCCCCTATGTAGTTAGCCCTTAACCTAGTTTTTTTTGTTTTTGTTTTTTTGTTTTTTGCGGCCCTTGCCAACCACATCCACATGGCCAGTGAGCTTGTAAAAATATCTAGTGTTCGGCGACGACTGAGCTTCCAGTTGACTTGATTGATGAGAGTTCATTTGTCAACTTTCTCCCTGGTTGGAAAAAAAATGTCTCGCTGGCTGCACGCTACAGATAATGCTACCGATTATACAGCCGTAGAGCATCTCTAGGCTTCTCCTGTAATGTCTAACTCCTCAAAGAACCCCCTAGAACTTTAACTCCTACAATTTTTAGCAGTTTAACTTTTGAGCACCTAGCCCTTCTTCATAACTTAACTCCCTACAAATTCCTTTGCTACTTCTTCCATCATTTGCATACACTATATTTGCACAACGTATTAATTCAATACATGATATTTCTAGTGCTCATATATGCCGACAACATTTCAAACTTTAAGTATTCAAATTCAAACACAACATAGGGTCTAAATTAAGTAACAATCCAAATAAAACATGAGAAAAGCACAACAACCAAGTGTTTTGAAATGCCCACAAATGCTCAAGAAGATCATCCTGTAGTTGGTGATGAGTTTCTTCATTCTCGATCCTGCAATTGCGCGAGGAATCTCTGAATCATTTTTATTGAAAGGGATTTCCTCCCCCAATTTCATATATATAAATCAATGTGTATTACAACCCAAAACGCAGCAACCACCAAACCGCACCTCATAACAGGGATTACAGCCTCAAGGCTTCCCAAAATTCACTTACCTATCATTTTTACCTAGTTGTACATAAGACTAGGTGAACCAAGGCAACATGTCTCGGACAAATCAAAACCACAAGGCACACCCCACACTACACAGATGACACCCCCCCCCCCCACCTGAGGCTCGCCAGTGTTTTCAATTGCCCAGTC
>NC_057795.1:595546967-595552503 GCF_018294505.1 Triticum aestivum | reverse complement strand
ACCATAAGAAAGTCTTGATTCTGGGGGGATCTTGACTTTCCATAAGAACCTATAAGGCACTTTGCATCCAACCTGCATAACCCGGTAAAAAGACTTAATAATGTAGACTCCAGTTTTATCTAGAATCCAAGACAACTTGTCTTAAGATTCATTCAAGTAAACATGGGCACATGTTTCTAGTGACTTAGACCAAAGCATCCCCTTCTCCCCAACCAATGCTCTCCTAAAGGAGAGATTAGAGAGTCCTTCAGTAAAAGTAACATGAACAGTGATATTCTGATTCAATGAGATATCATAAAGTCTTGGGAAAGCTTGGGCTAGACATTCATGGAATCTCTGAATCATGTTGGCATGATGCTCTGGTTCCGCATGTTCCATAATGTGGAGGTACATAAAGTCCTCTAGCTGACCTCTCTCATCCTTGATGGTCATATTGTGCAAGATAATACTCCCTTCGATCCAAAAAAATGTTGTGACTTTAGTTCAAAGCCATGACACTTTTTTTGGATTGGAAGGAGTACATGTTATCATTACCTGCCACTACAAGGACGTTCAATTTTCTTCACAAATGTTTCACATGGAGGATAGATGCAATCGACAAGTAGTAAATTATGGTGTACTTGTATCCATTGACAGTGTATTTGTAAGGTGGGGCTTGGTCGGCTACAAGCCTAACAAATAGAGGAGATGTATGCAGAACATTGAGGTCCAAATCCATAGGTCCTAGGATGCAGCTGCTTCAAGAATTAGGATTGAATCATGGCAATGCCCTCTGTACTGCCCATGCCATGTGACATGATAACTCTTCAATATGCAACATCAATGGATCCAATTACCCTTGGCTAGCCTCTCAGTTCACCTATAGCATGAGCCTCACAGTGTCATCATGGTTAGGTGCCCACAAGTACTATTCTCCGAAGATCTCGATCTCAGCTTGTGTGAATTTGTTCACACACTCGAGGATGGTATCTTCCCCAATGCAAATGTACTCATCACTAGTCTGCCACACTAAGGTGACATATTTGAAGTGTCATTCCAACATTTAGTGACCCCCTAGTCCCTTGGACCATTCTTGAGCCAACATATTGAGAAAACCTTCCCTCTCGGACTACGATGTTCCGAAAGGAAAGGCTGCCTTTCCTGAGATGAGCAACCTCACTAGAGTCCAAGAAGAGTGGAGTATGATCGGAATTACTCCTCTTAAGTGCTATCACCATCGCCAGAGGAAATATTTGCTCCCACCAAACACTCATCAAAACATGATCCAGTTTTTCCATATGTTAGTGTTCTAAATTATTAGCCCAAGTAACAATCGTCCTAAAAGAGCTATCTCTCTCGGGCCTAAGTATCAATAACATCATTGAATATAAAGGGCCATCTAGCATCAGAATTACTTATTTTTTAGCATCAAATTGAGTGCATAAATGGAAAAAGAATTTGAGAAAAAGGACAATTATGAACTGGGGGGGGGGGGGAATGGCCAAACACATCGTGGGTGGAGAGAGGTGACTGACATAGCAGTCAACGTTGGTGCACTGGCAAGGATCCGAATACGAAAACGACATGGAGGGAGGAACCAATTTTTGGCGTCAACCGTCGACCTAGTTGGCCTTGGTCGAGGAAGCTCGTGGCGGTTAGACTCCATCAGGAAAGCTCAACAAGGGGACAGAGCTCGGGATGGCAGGATCTTGCGCATGTCATCGGTGGCTTCCTTCTCCTTCGAAAGATGCGTGTATGGGGAATCAGGCATTGTCGTGGTCGGCGGAGGGGTGGAGCTCATGGCGACGAGGAAGGGTACCAACGATGATCTGGTCACCAGGGTGGCCGGCGGAAGAGGAGAAGTTGTGGGTAACTCAACACGGCCGCATGGAGTTAGTATGGATGGTCAGGTGCCACCAGCGTGGTGGGTGGCGGCGGTTGGGAACATGCCAAAAGTCTGAGGGGTCACAAGAGAAGATAGAAGATTTGAGGAGGCTACTCACTGTGCTCAAATTTGAGCACTGAGGGGTGGCTTGAGGAGCAACCCCTGAAGAGTTAACAGTTTTGGAGGGACTCCGTTGTTAAACTTATCCTGACTTCTGATCTTGTTTTTTGAAGTGAAACTTCTGATCATGTGCCTATCTACTTGACTTCTGGTGAACCATGCTTATCTTATCTTCACAAATATTGGTTTATAAGATACTCCTCAGTAGAGAAGGAAGCATTCCTAACAGGCTTACTTGAATCCATATTACAAGCTTGCTGCCATGTGGCATGTTGTGCGTATGACTCTCTCCGGTCAGGGTCCACGCGGGCGTTTTGCTGAATGGACACATAGATATCTACTACTTAGGGTTAACGTTGGAGTTTACTTGTATCTCCTATCTTAGGGCTAACGTGGGAATTCATTTGGTCCAATCTTGAATCCCATATACGTTGTTTAATTATATGTGCATGTATAGATATATAAATAGATAGATTGCCCTTCTTTGGTATCCATAAAATAAGGAGACATGCATATGCATATCCTATTTTAATTATGAGGAGAGTGTATGTTTTTAGCATAGGCAGACATGCACTGGCTCTGAACACATAGTACAGGGCCAAACAGGGCACCGGAAAAGGTGGACGCCGAAGAGGGCCATGCTGCATGCATGCGCGCCATGAATGCCATTTCCGGCCACCGCTAGCTCCGCCTGTTCCTCCTCGCCTCATACTAGTTTCTTCGTCGCTCTCCCCTTCTTCTTCCCCCCTCCGATCATCCAATGATCGCAGAAGAGTAGAATAAAGCATCAATCGAACGAACAAATAAGCCCAATCAGTCTACGAAGCAGTGGGTGCAACATGGCTGGATCCTACGCAGCTACGGCGCTGGCGGGGGTAATCCACGCGCCGGCCATCGCCGGCGGGCCGAGGCCGCTGCGGTGGGCGCCACCCCCGACGCGCTTCGGCGCCGGTCGCCGCCTGCACGCGGCCGTGTCCTCCCGGCACCGCCGGCGTGTGGTCGCCGCTTCCTCCCAGGTAGGCAAGGCGACCCCTGCATGAAGTTAAACTATACGTGCGATCAAGGGGGTCTCTATTCTATCCATCTGTTCCTTTTCTTGTACTACTTGATTGATCGTACCGTGTTCTTGCTTGTCCCTGCGTGCAGAATGGTGGGAGGTTTGGCCTGGGCTCTAACTCTGAACTCCAGGTGGCGTCACGAAACGATCGTTTGTAGTGCAAGTTAACATGCATGTGTGTGCCCTGATACGCGGAAAACGGGTCTGATGCTCGCGTGCATACGTGCTTTGCGAATGCAGGTTACCGTGAAATCCGCGGGCTCGGCGGTGGAGGTCGAGCTGGTGGCGACCAACGCCGGCGGCGCGCTCGCGCTGCACTGGGGCGCCCTGCAGCAGGGGAGAAGGTGCACTGCACTGCACGCACATATGTGTTTCTCACAGTCAACATCTGCTTGCTTGATTAGTTCGTACCATGCTTGCTTACGGGATACTACATGCTCTGGTCGTCCCAGGGAATGGGTGCTGCCGGCCCGGAGGCCGGAGGGGACAAGGGCGGTCGACGACGCCGCCCTCAGGACTCCCTTCAAAAGCGTGCGTGTTTGCCTTTTGCCGTACATTAATTCGTTTTCCTGTTCTGTTCTGTTCTGCTCCTTGAGATTTGGCTTACAAGAAAAGTAAGACCGGTTTGGAATTCTAGCACCATATATATCCACGTTTGGAACACTGGGGTCATAAGAAATGGTCACGTAAGAATTTGTTTGCCGTGTTCAAATTAGTGTCAAAAAAGGTCACTGGCTGGACAATGTTTTTGTTATTCGTTTATTTATTGACGCACTTGTTTTATATTCATTGTGCAAGACAAAGTAAAAAAAAATGATCATGTTGACTTATCCATTGATTTTTTATGCACACACGCAAACAAGCACAGACATGCCCTCACACAACGCCTGTTGAAGACCAGATCGATATGCGGAGCTTCAAGATTGACGAAATCTTCATGGATGGCGAAGCTTTAAGATTGAAGAAAATCACCATTAGCGCCTCACTATCTATGGAATGTCATCTCCCATTAAAGAATACTCCGCATCAATGAGGCATCAAAGTTTTTGTTTGATCCTTGATGGGCTTGGCGTACCACTCTATTGGTTACACTCCAACCATTCATTTTAAGTTGGCTTGAGGGAAAAAGGAGACCCTCCGCGTGTTTGCAACTTGATTGAGAAAAATACATATGGACAATCATCAATCAACTAAGTCATAGTCGATTAAATCACAAACGTTACTGCACGTAAATTACTTAACCACAATTTTAGGATTTCCTTTTTCTCATAACCACCACTCTTACTTCTTAACCTGTGAGATGCCGGGGGTACAAGCTCCTTTTCAGAAGGATATGTGGAGGCTCATAAGCCATGCTAGCCTATGTGGCATGGGGAATATACCCGGTGCACCCGCACTTATGGTGCTACCAGTGTGCCGGATGCCATAGAATATATTTTTAAATCTGAATAAAATTCTAGCACGTTAATGCAATATCAATGTATGATGTCACAAAATTTCGTATAAAAGTTTGAAATATTTTTTGAGATACAAAAATGACAAGTTTGACACCAGTGTGATAATGGGTCAAATCTAAAGCCCAAGTTATGTTATGTACTATTCAGTGTTGAATTTGTCATTTTTGTTTTTCAAGTTTTGTTTCGAATTTTGACTTGGAATTTTATCACAAGAGACATTGATGTTGTGTGAGTGTGCTAAAAAAATTCAGAATTTTTTTGAACTTTTAAAGACATAATGTGAGTTCGGTGCACCGGTAGCACCACAAGCTCCGGTGCACCAGATATTGTCCCGTGTGGCATGTCCGCATGACAGGGTCCAAAATCGCCACAAAGACCATTTGATGTGCCACGAGGAGGGTGGGGCGAATTGGTCTACCCCACTAGTTTGGATCATCCCTTTGCTTCAACTTCTCTGTCATGAAACGATGGTAAAGGTGAAGCTGACATATGGGAAGGTCGATTGGGAATGGCACAACCAAACTAGTTGAGTCTGATTAGCAAGAAGATGAGGAAGATTATGTGTGGCACGAAGGACGTTTATGTGAACTCACCATGCACGCATGGCCTATCTATAGGCCAGGACAAACATGATAACTGCTCTGAGATGAGACAAATGGAGGCCCCTCACCACATACTAATTTGTATGTTAATAATCATTACACAGCTAGTTAATGATTATTAAGTCAAAGAGGCTAATAATCTAGATAAAATAATATGTCCAATTTGCTAAAGTAAGTTTACACCGCAAGCCAATAATGTTCAAACGAGTCAACATGATATACAGTGGCGTTTAGTTACGTTGTTAACATCTCCCGTGTTGCATACTGGAGACTATCTTAGCCAGAACAATTCCATTTGGGCACCAAATATAAAGCACATACATGTTTCAATGAATTATTTAACCGGATGTAACATGTGAAGCACATTTGATCCCGATAAACAATGTAACATCAACATGCTAATGATTCGGTGATAAATTACTCATAAATATTTAAT
>NC_057795.1:595514959-595546613 GCF_018294505.1 Triticum aestivum | reverse complement strand
ATTCATATCGGTGTCACAAATTAATATACGAAAGCATGTCACTATATTTTATCTTTTCTTATTTTCTCACATGGGGATGTGATTTAAATATACTTTAAGGCGTAATGCGTCTAAAATTTTACTTTCATTACAAACATAGTCTAACTTTAGCACACTACATGCACATTTTTCATGGGTATACATTACAATTGTAGAAGAAAAAAGACTATTGTTAATATTAATGATATGCTCAATTATCATAAATAATTGATCAAAATATTTAATATTATTTTGATAAATAAAACCGAGTTATAAGTAAGTATGGAAGTTCAATATAAATATTTAATTTGTTAGACTTGATTCATGACTACTTTTGTTTGAATCGGCTCACAAAAATTCACGGTGGTAATAAGTCAGAAGTGTCAATAGGTGACGTAATAGTCGTAGATATATGTTTTGCTTAATCTCAGCTTTATTTTCCCGGGATGATTTTTGTGTGAAACTGAGGAGAAAATGTGTAATTATTGGCGTCATCCCTATCTATGTATCAATAATGGAACATCATCTTTTTATATCACAATAATTATATTATTGCATTTTAAATACTATATAATTATTCTATATCACAACACGTGATATTTTAAATTTAAAAAAAAGCATATTTGAGCATTATCTTTTGTACATACATGTCAATGAAAATTGTGAAATTAAAAGTGATTTAATGAAAAAATATTATTATTTCCACCCGAACATTTTAAACAATTATTTTTCATTCCAAAATACATGTAAGTTTGGACATTGACAGTCTCCATCGCAACATTTGTTTCTTACCTTATATTTATATATTAATAAAATTTCTTAAGAAATGTATATTATAGAAATATTTTCCTGGCAAATCTAAAAATGTGATTTTTACCTTACCAATGTTAACACTTTACAATATTTTAATAATCAAAGTTCTTTTATATATTTTACGCTTTCTTTAGAGTCATGTATTCGGAGGTAGTACCACATTAGACATGGTCACAACATCTATCAAACATATACATGACAACGTATTTAACACTATGTTAGGTAAGAGATTGCAAATATTGTAAATACATGACAAAGTGTCAAAGATAGTGCACTTTCTTTTATACAATACCATATACTCCCTCTGTTCCTAAATATAAGTCTTTTTAGAGATTTCAGTATGGACTACATACCGAGCAAAATGAGTGAATCTACGCCCTAAAATATGTCTATATACATCCCTATGTAGTCTATATTGAAATCTTTAAAAAGACTTGCATTTATGTACGGATGGAGTACTCCCTCTAATCCATATTAATTATCCCTCGCTTAGTACAAGTTTCTTATACAAAACAAAAGATAAAGTAATTTTGTGGATGGACTCCTAGTCCAGTGGCCAGAGCGCAATGGATGGACTCCTAGTCCAGTGGCCAGAGCGCAATGGCGTCTCATAACCCACGCGAACCTTGGGTAGAATGTTGTTGTCTCACATTCTCCTTCTTAATTAAAAAGCCCCCATACTGGTCTTTTTTTTTGATAAAGCAACTTTTTGTTATACAACAAATCTTTGATTACATGTTGCTAGCAAGTCATAATTTTTGCGAATAGTAGAAGCCTACATAGAAATTATGCTGAACGAAGTTCCCATGCTTGTGAATCTGTGTGCTAGACAACACTAGGAATGGCGTACATGCCAAAATAAATATCAATTCTCTCGCAAATTATAAATGTCAATTCTTACTCAGAGATTATGATCAACTGATGTTACATCAATTTATTTGCTGACTTATTTTGTCTTCTGAATACCAGTCTGGTTCCAATTCTACACTGAAAATCGAGATAGACGATCCAGCTCTCCAATCAATCGAGTTTGTTCTCGTCGATGAGGCACAGAACAAATGGTCAGTGTGGCATTCAAGATCGTCGTCCCGTTTTACATCTTTACCCATGTGTATGATGCCAACAAACCTACTTGCCTCTTCATTGAACAGGTTCAAAAATAACGGCGAGAACTTCCTAATCCATATACGACCAGGCCACCATCAGGCACAGCATTCTGCTCCTGCAGCAACAAACCAAAACTTCTCATCTGAAAGGGTCACACGCAAAAACAGAGATGTCATGCAACTCCTCAGTAAACACACATCCAGTTCCACTGACGTAAATAAGGCACCAGAAGCTACTCCAGATCGGAATCCCACGGTTCTTGATCTCTTCCTGAAGTCACTACAAGAGAAGAATGGTTGCCAAGTCCTCTGCAAAAAGGTCTTCAAACTGGGCGAAAAGGAGATCATGGTTAGTTCAGATAGATATTCTACACCTTAATCTTATGCTTCTAGCCTCATATTGCAATGCGGGCTAAACTATTCTCCCTTTTTGAAGGCATCGATGTCAGAAGTACAAGGAAAGTTCAAAGTTCACTTGGCCACAAATCACGCCGAGCCACTTATTCTCCACTGGGCACTGGCAAAGAAGGCTGGAGAGTGGAAGGTAAAATCATCACAAGATTCCAGGTAAGATTAACAACGAGACTAACATGTAAACTTTTTCCAGGCACCTCCTCCAGGTGTGCCACCTGCTGGTTCGACATTGCTTGAACTGGCATGTGAGAGTTCATTCTCTGATGCTGAACTAGATGGTTTGCATTACCAGGTAAACATAATTTATCATTGCAGTATTTGTTTCCACTTTGTAATGGTGTTTACATTTGATGGAACTTTTTGACATGTCAAGGTTCTGGAGATAGAGCTTGATGCCGACAGCTATAAGGGGATGCCTTTTGTCCTCCGGTCTAATCAAACATGGATAAAGAACAATACCTCTGACTTTTACCTTGATTTTAGCAGGAGAGCTGCCAAGACTTCAGAGGTGACTTTACACTTCAGCTTTCGACCATATTTCATTTTCTCCCCAATATTAGCCAAGAGTTCCTTCAAAAGTGCTAACAAAATCTCATACCTGCCATGCAGCAGAAGGATAGTAGTGATGCTGGTAAAGGGACTGCAAAGGCTTTGCTAGAAACAATAGCCGATCTAGAGGGAGAGGCCCAAAAATCTTTTATGCATAGGTAAAATGCTAAATGGTGACTATAGTCTATAGTAACACGGGTAGTTCTCTGGTAGATCAATAAACTGGTGTTATTCCTCTACAGATTCAATATAGCATCCGACCTAGTTGAACAAGCAAAAGATGTGGGACAATTGGGTCTTGCTGGACTACTGGTTTGGATGAGATTCATGGCCACGAGGCAACTTATCTGGAACAAGAATTATAATGTGAAGCCACGGTATGCACTTTGTATCCCTCATTTCATCAACCCTACAAAGAAAAAAAAATCATAATAAGCTCAGTAGAATGATAATTATAGCATTTCCACCAAACAGAACTCAAGTAGCTTTAATAACATGTTGCCCCTTCTTACAATTATGCAGTGAGATTAGCCAAGCACAAGATAGGTTCACAGACAATCTTGAAAGTCTCTACAGAACGTATCCACAGTACAGGGAGATGCTAAGAATGATATTGGCCGCAGTAGGTCGTGGAGGTCAGGGTGATGTCGGTCAACGTATTCGTGATGAGATTTTAGTAATACAGGTAAGTTTATTCAACCACTTTCATTTGCTGATTTGTTGATGAAAGAGTACACGATACAGGAATAGTATTTTTTTGCGGGGTGTACATCAGTTGTTTTCATTGTAGAGAAACAATAACTGCATGGGTGGAATGATGGAAGAATGGCATCAAAAACTACACAACAATACAAGCCCAGACGATGTGGTGATTTGCCAGGTAAGGCATTCATATTTGGATTCTTAGCACCGTAAGGAATTCAGACTTTACGGTACGTATATGACTATATCTCATGTTTTGCAGGCACTGATGGACTATATGAACAGTGACCTTGACATCAAAGTTTATTGGGATACTTTAAACAAAAATGGCATAACAAAGGAAAGATTAGCAAGCTACGACCACCCTATTCACTCAGAGCCAAATTTAACGAGGGACCAGAAGGAGGGTCTACTACGTGACTTAACAAACTACATGAGAAGCCTCAAGGTCAGCTTCATTGTGAAAGATATGCTAGTATGTAGCACATAATCTTGCTTAGAAACATCAAGATGGCTGGTAACTCCAGACCTTTTGTTTTGTAAAGTTCTACTCATCTCCATATGGAAGAAAATGCGAACATGATATAGTGATGTATTTATGGAAATGCCATTTTGCTTATCTTTACTTGACTGTTATGTGTGACTATAATTCTAATATCACAGGCTGTTCACTCCGGTGCTGATCTAGAATCTGCTATAGGAACCTGTACAGGGTACACGTCAGAGGTACCATGATATATCAGCTAAATTATTGAAACCATGCTCGTATTAGTTATGACAATATTTCCTTGTTACAGAGTCAGGGTTTCATGGTCGGTGTCGAAGTGAATCCTGTGAAGGGATTACCATCTGGATTTTCTGTAAATATGCTTAAACTTCCCTTTTAATACATTATTATTTGTAGCATATGAAGGCATGTTTGTGTTGATATTCATCATTTGGGCACAGGAATTGCTTAAGTTTGTCCTTGAGCACATTGAGGATAAATCAGTGGAATCGCTTGTTGAGGTAACACTGCTGTTTGAAGACTCCTTACTCACATCAAATTTTCAGGCATTCATTTTCCTATTGCACCAGTGCTATTAAACAATACACACATTATAGTTCAGTAGTATTAATTGCTACCTTACAGGGTCTCTTGGAGGCAAGAGCTGCGCTTCGCCCTTTGCTCCTTGGCTCAACGGATCGCTTGAAGGATCTCATATTTTTGGACATTGCTCTTGATTCTACTGTTAGGACAGCAGTTGAAAGGTCATATGAAAATCTGAACAATGCATCACCTGAGGTTAACTAAACATATCTCGCTGTTTCTTCCCATTTACAAAGATAAATGTTTGTTACTTTGGCATGCGTACTGTCTCATAATCATCTCCTTTTCATCCAGAAACTCATGTACTTCATCGGTCTAGTTGTTGAAAATCTTGCGTTGTCCACCGATGACAATGAGGATCTCCTATACTGCTTAAAGGTACAAACTTCCGCACAACCATGATTTTGTTGTGTGTTATTTTGATCTTACACTTAAAGTTGAGCAAGGTGCATTCAAAGAAAACAATTATGATTTGGTGATCAAACAACTCCCTTTTGCTTGTAAAACCACATGTTGATAGTACAAATGGACAAATATATTTTTTGTTGGTCTTGCTGCACATGACAGTGTTCTTATTTGTCTCTTAAAGGGATGGAACCATGCACTTGAAATGTCAAACAAATCTGATAATCAGTGGGCATTGTATGCAAAAGCATTTCTAGACAGAACTAGACTTGCACTTGCAACCAAGGGAGAAGAATACCATAATATTCTTCAGCCTTCAGCAGAATACCTTGGTTCGTTACTTGGAATTGAGAAATGGACAGTAAGTGCTTCCATCAATCATAATTTATTTTACTTTATTTTCCTATCCGCATACATGTATTAAATATCATATCTACAGCTTGACATATTTACGGAGGAAATTATCCGTAGTGGATCAGCCGCTTCATTGTCATTACTCCTCAATCGTCTTGACCCTGTTCTTAGGAACGTTGCAAACCTAGGAAGGTAAGACACATAATTTTATTGCTGCCACTACAATATCTATAATAGTCTTGCGTTATTGTACCTTTTAAGATGATAACCTCAAAGTTATATGGAAGCTGATCCCAATCTCTAAATAGCATCTTATATATTTTAACAGTTGGCAGATCATAAGCCCAGTTGAAGTAGCGGGGTATGTGGTTGCCGTAGACCAATTGCTCACTGTTCAAGACCAATCTTATGACAAGCCCACAGTTTTGGTGGTAAAAGGTGTCAAGGGAGAAGAGGAAATACCTGACGGTGTTGTCGCCGTCCTTACTCCAGATATGCCCGATGTATTGTCCCATGTCTCAGTTCGAGCAAGGAATAGCAAGGTCATCTCTCTTAACAAAACCGTTTGGACGCTAATAAGTATATTTATTACTCTAGTCTACCATATATGCTAGATAATAATCGATCTCTTCCTTTGAAGGTATTGTTTGCCACATGCTTTGACCCAAATATCTTCTCTGAACTGCAACAAAATGAAGGCAAGGTACTTTCACTAAAGCCAGGTTCTGTAGATATAAACTACAGGTAATATTTATTCTTTACAACGTAGCCATACCAAGTCATCGCCGAGAATTTTATTTGATATGCCTAACATCTACCTGTCTGCACATTTAATAGAGAGATTGCAGAGAATGAACTTCTAGTTTCAAGTTCCCCTGATACAGCAGATGGCCAATCAGCACCATCTCTGTCACTAGTGAAGAAGCAATTTGTTGGAAAGCACGCAATATCTGCTGATGAATTCTCTGATGAAAAGGTCATTACTCCAATGCCATTCTGAATTTCTGATCTTACCTATGGATCATGCATCTTTACTTTCTGAAAGTGACCATACCAGGGAGCATATTCATATTCTATCACAAATAAATTATGCATATTTTGAATTATTCAAGTGTACTTTTTTATTAGGTCGGAGCTAAATCTCGGAATATAGCTTACCTCAACGGAAAGGTGCCATCATGGGTCAGTGTCCCAACGTCAGTTGCACTCCCATTTGGAACGTTCGAAACAGTTTTGTCTGATACGACTAACAAGGTTGGTATCATATCACTAGATTAATCTCTCGCAAATGCATCATACTAAGCATCACATGGCTTTCACTTCTTACCAAAAAAGGCTTTCTCCCCGCTTTATATATAAAGCAAACCACCGAGCACAAGGTTCAACAAGGTACCAACAAGCGGAACACACACACACAGCCACCGCACGCAGAGTCTCACAATACAACAGCCACACGCACACACACCAAACAGAGAAGGTTCTGTTAGGGCATAGCTCAACAAGCCCAACACACATAAAAAGGACGCACAAACATAGGTGGCGGCGTTCACTTCTTAAACTCTACTTCTGAAGCAATACTATGCATTTATTGTTTTTCTAAACTATATAGCATGTTTGACGCAACTACTAAAAAAATTCTTGGTGAACTGTCAGATGTCTACTATTCAAAGACCATGTTAAGTTATAGTGTGGTTTTCGAGAACTACTGAACTGGCATAATAATACTCAATGCATTTATGGTCCATTTCAATTGGCAGGAAGTAGCCCAAAAGGTACAGATCCTAACGGACAAGCTCAATCAAGGAGAATTTGGTGCTCTTAATGAAATCCGAAATGTTCTGCTGAACCTAACAGCTCCTACTGATCTGGTAACAAACTATTCCCTACTTGCAAGGGTTCTTTGTAACATAATCCTACTTGAACAGTTCCTATGTAAGCTCCCAAATTCAACTGCAACAGCTTGTTTTTGCAACATAATCCTACTTGTAACAGTTCCTTTGTAAGCTCCCTAATTCAAAATCTGAATTATTACACTGATTTATTTTCAGGTGAAGGAACTCAAGGAGAAGATGCAAGGTTCTGGAATGCCATGGCCTGGAGATGAAGGTGAACAGCGTTGGGAACAAGCATGGATGGCAATCAAAAAGGTGACATAGCTGATACTAGAATTCATTATAGACAATATTCAGAAATTAGCGAGACTGAAAAATCCCGTCTTGCATACTGTCAGGTGTGGGCCTCAAAATGGAATGAAAGAGCGTACTTCAGCACCCGGAAAGTGAAGCTTGATCATGCCAACCTTTGCATGTCGGTTCTTGTGCAAGAAGTTGTGAGTGCAGACTACGCCTTCGTGATACATACTACCAACCCATCATCTGGAGAGTCTTCAGAGATATACGCTGAAGTTGTTAAAGGGCTTGGGGAGACCCTTGTGGGAGCCTTTCCTGGTCGTGCAATGAGCTTCGTCTGCAAGAAGGATAATCTTGACTCTCCCAGGGTAAACCAATATTACTAGCAATTATTATTTTCTCCGTACTGTCCCTGAGTGAAGGTGTTATATGAGTTTACTAAAAAAATTGTTTTAGGTATTGGGATATCCAAGCAAGCCAATTGGCCTCTTCATAAAGAAGTCGGTCATCTTCCGTTCTGACTCAAATGGTGAGGACTTGGAAGGCTATGCTGGGGCTGGACTCTATGACAGGTGACTGAAAATCTTTCATGATACACGATTGTACATTTTAAATTCTCTTTTCTATGGGGGTTGCAGGTAATCATTTGCTGTTCTTTCTGTAGTGTGCCTATGGACAAGGAAGAAGAAGTGATTCTTGACTACACAAATGATCCCCTCATTACAGATTGCAGTTTCCGTAACTCAATACTCTCAAACATTGCTCGTGCTGGTCATGCTATTGAGGAGCTCTATGGGTCTCCACAGGATATTGAAGGAGTGGTGAAGGATGGAAAGATCTACGTTGTGCAGACACGGCCACAAATGTGATTTACTGTTTGCGAAAGTACGGTATAGAATATGCATGACAACCCGTGCATCCTATAGAGTTCCACAATTGTGCAATGTACTAAAACATGCACATACATTTTTGGTGTTGGTATACGATGGCGAACTAGAGAATAAAAAAAGGAGGGTGTGAGTTATCCCCCAGCATATAGAACTACAGAGTAATAAGAGTGCACTACGAAGAAACCTGTCCATATAAGAAGTTCCAAAGATCTCTGACAGAAAAGAATGCAGCCTGCAAATGAAGATTAGAAGCGCTATTGCTTGAAAGAGAAGCACTGCTCTTGGGATGACTGAGATAAACAGATCAAATCTATTTCTACTGATTTCAGGCCATTAAAAGAAACAAAGGTAACTGAGTTGTAACAAGGTAACTGGTAATGGCTGGCAGTTATTGGCTATTGCAGATAAGTTCCACAAAATCCTCTGGTTCCTCGACCGGTGGATTATGGTCCATGGTCATAGGGTTTGTGCTAGTATGGTGGAGATGCAACTGTGAGGCAGGTTCAATGTACATGGCCTCAGGTTTCTCTTTCTTTTTGTGTAAGTCGATCGGTTTGAATGTTTGTCATTGTGTTTAATAATAAATAAAATGTTTGCGTCAATTGATGCAGAGACCGGGGGTTTTCCTCTTTCCAGAAAGAATTCTCTTGGCCACCTGTCCTTCTAATTCTTCAACACCAGAGCTTCCCACCTAAATGTTTTCACATAATTGCTTTAGTCCAGGTGATAATGTGTGCGAATCATCACCTCGACATCCCAGGGTTGAGACAAAATGTATTATTACACTAAAAATTTTTGAATTCAAAGTTCGTTTGGAAGTTCCGAGCGGAAAAATACTGAAAGTATTAAGATTTTCTGGAAACTGGTTCTCTTGTTCCCTCGCAAAAAAAAATTTGAGAAAAAAAAAACTTGTTCAAACACGTGCCTAGATCGAAGTCATCCTTTGCATGGGAAAAAACCTCAATTCTCTAATAACCTATTGTCGAATCCCACTAACACGACTCTCCTCCATCCAATATGCCCCCATCTGTGATATTCAGGTGGCTCATCAAGGACAATCTCAATACAAAGGCTAAATTGTTCTGCAGAAACATCTCCCAGTGCCACCTCTTGAAAATTTGGAATGCCCACAACGCCAAAGTGTTCAGGAATGTGGATTGCATGGACTTGTTGTCTGCACCCTAACCACACTGTTTGGACTTGTATGTTTAAAGAACTTAGTGACAAGATCGTCGCTATGTCTTGGAAGCAATACCTGTCCTCACATGCTTAGTGAGAAGGTCACATGCTTCATGCTTGTGTACCCCTATACAAATTTCGCTCTGGTTAATGTATTCAGGTGGTCTGGTGCCTATTTACCAAAATGCATAAGCTTCTAGCATGAATCAAACGGATAGACACAACATAAGTCATTGTTGACTCAAATTAAATTCAACAGATATGATCTACATTAATCAATTAAAAAACGCCATAAAATTGCGACAACAATGACGACAGGGGACATAATGCTCTCACCTGATTCCTGAAACAAGTGGACAGAAGATGAGAAAGCATCCTGGCAAGAAAACATTCCTTCATCACCCACCACTCAAGGTAACTCCTTTCAGGGTGAGAAGACAAGGCAACTCCATGTCTCACTCTGCACCTTCATAATGCCTGCAGTCTGCAGATCAGCGGCAGACACTATAATATGGTCAAGCGTAAAGTTCTTCTTGGTATACATCAGAACTTAAGCCGCTATACATTTTCTGTACCTTGCCCATGTATTATCGAAAGAAGTACCTCGCTGGGGTCCTGTGAGCACCATCAGAAGCAGGGAGCATTACGTCGAACACCTTGCAGCCATGGCGTCCACACGAGAGCCCGCGGATGCCCCGGCCGGTACACACGCCGAGTGCCGACTACCGGAAAGGATGAGGCGGAAAACACACAGCGCCGCCCGGCCGTCCTCCCTCCTCCTCCGGTGCTCCCGACCTCGCCGGCCGCCGCTGGTCTACTCTCCAGAAGTCTACTGCAGGCCCGGGCTGACGGTCTGGCGCGTCCATTCCTTTCCTCCCTGTACCGGGCCTTCAGTTTGGCCCAGTATATCAAGGTAACGCGAGAACGATGTCGGATACATTTAGTACCACACCGCTTACGAACAGGGACCCAGACCGATTTATAACCTGGTTTCTAGACATTGTGTTCACCATTCAGCATGGATGGTGAGCTACCTTAAAAACGATGAACAATCAATAATTGTGATTTCATCATGGTTTTGCTCATTCAAGGGTGATTTCCTTGACATGAGCACATGACATGTTTACTTGCACATCGACATGGTGTGCATTAGCTTTTTTTTCTATGTCTGTCTAAAACTAACTTTTTTTATGTCCAGACTAAAATGATACATTTGACTTTTTTTTAATTCATTGTGGATACAAGTTTTTTTCCTCTGCTTTGATTTCTTATTTCACTATTTTGGGGTATCAGAAAGAATATATCTTCTATAACACTATGCTTTCTATTTTTAAAGAGCACACATTTAATTGAGGTCTTCAATTGAAATTGGGTCATTCAATTTTGACCGAGACAATAATTTCTCAAAGCTCTCTCGTTCAATTCTTTTATACTATACACTATACTTCCCAATTTTAAGTCCACAAAAACAATTGAGGTCTTCAATTTAGAATTAGATCAGTCGGTTTTGACCGGGTCGGCGATTATCAAATAGCTCTCCCATTTAATTCTTTTAGTTTACTATGTTCACTGACTTTGAAGCTCTTTCATTAAACTAAGGTATTCAATTTTGAATTTGGTTACGATTTTGACCATGCCAACGACCCTTCATAACTTTTTAACGATACATGCGTTGCACGCCCACGCTTACAAGTTCCTTTAAAAATTGCCATGCAACGATAAAAGAGAATTGACATGTTATAGAAAAACATTTGCGATGGTATAGTAGACAAAAATTTCTTACATGTCCAATAAATTGTCATGCTACAACAGGACAAAGTTGTCATCATGTGTTCAGAATTTCAGTAATTGCCATGCTACATCATAGATGAATGTCATGCTACACATGGATTGTTTAGGGAGGGTAGCCGGGAGCAAACGTTTGTGTCGTTCACTCCAAAGGGTGGATCGAAGCGAGTGGTGTGCACACAAAGATTGCCACATGTCATACTTTGAGATTCGTGCGTTGAATCAGGCGTACCATAAAGAAGTTCACTAAAAACCGAAAACTGTTAGTAGGAAACATC
This sequence comes from Triticum aestivum, assembly GCF_018294505.1. NCBI lineage: Eukaryota > Viridiplantae > Streptophyta > Magnoliopsida > Poales > Poaceae > Triticum > Triticum aestivum. The sequence continues at coordinate 595,534,898 of NC_057795.1, read as the reverse complement.
GGCTCTGTAACATTTTTTGATATTTTTTTGGTTTCATAACAAAAAAAAAATATGCCATAAGCTATTTTTCCTTCACGAACCGATCTGTAGTTGGATGGTTAGGAGGACAATTATCTACCCAAACACCCAGGGTTCAAGTCCTAGACTTGACAACGATGCTCGTATTTTTCTGAATTTATTTTAGGTCTTTCAGCGATGTGCTTTACCGAAAAAGGCTTTCGCCCTGCTTTATATTATAAAGCCACCGCACAACAAGTATCTAACAAGGTCCAACACAAACCACGCACACACACACACGGAGGTCCACAGGAACAAATAGTACAAGAAAGGGTCAATGCTGAGGGCACAGCACAACAAGCCCTAAACCCAAAACACACACGCCAAATAGCCGCCAGTCGGTCTAGTCAGGCTCAGGAGGAGGAGGCGGCAGCGGGGGAGCCACGCGGAGCGCCATCGAGCAAAGATCGGAGAGGAGGGTGGTGATGACGTCCCGGTCCTGGGGGCGGCTAAACGGCCGCCAAAGCTGCAGTTAACCACACAGTTTGAAGATTGCGTCAGTCGCACGTCGGAGGGTGATAACCCACAAGTGTAGGGGATCGCAACAGCTTTCGAGGGTAAAGTATTCAACCCAAATTTATTGATTCGACACAAGGGGAGCCAAAGAATATTCTTGAGTATTAGCAGTTGAGTTGTCAATTCAACCACACCTGGATAACTTAGTATCTGCAGCAAGATATTTAGTAGCAAAGTAGTATGATAATAAAGGTAATAGTAGCAAAAGTAAAGATAATAGTTTTGGGGGTTTTGTAGTTGTTGTAACAGTAGCAACGGAAAAGTAAATAAGCGAAGAACAATATGTTAAAAGCTTGTAGGCAATGGATCAGTGATGGATAATTATGCCGGATGCGATTCCTCATGTAATAGCTATAACATAGGGTGACACAGAACTAGCTCCAATTCATCAATGTAACGTAGGCATGTATTTCGTAAATAGTCATACATGCTTATGAGAAAGAACTTGCATGACATCTTTTGTCCTACCCTCCCGTGGCAGCGGGGTCCTAGCGGAAACGAGGGGATATTAAGGCCTCCTTTTAATAGAGAACCGGAACAAAGCATTAGCACATAGTGAATACATGAACTCCTCAAACTACAATCATCACCGAGAAGTATCCCGATTATTGTCACTTCGGGGTTGTCGGATCATAACACATAATATGTGACTATAGACTTGCAAGATAGGATCAAGAACACACAAATATTCATGAAAACATAATAGGTTCAGATCTAAAATCATGGCACTCGGGCCCTAGTGACAAGCATTAAGCATAGCAAAGTCATAGCAACATCAATCTCAGAACATAGTGGATACTAGGGATCAAACCCTAACAAAACTAACTTGATTACATGGTAAATCTCATCCAACCCATCACTGTCCAGCAAGCTTATAATGGAATTACTCACGCACGACGGTGAGCATCATGAAATTGGTGATGAAGGATGGTTGATGATGACGACGGCGATGAATCCCCCTCTCCGGAGCCCCGAACGGACTCCAGATCAGCCCTCCCGAGAGAGATTAGGGCTTGGCGGCGGCTCCGTGTCGTAAAACGCGATGAAACTTTCTCTCTGATTTTTTTTCTCCCCGAACGTGAATACATGGAGTTGGAGTTGAGGTCGATGGAGGTCCAGGGGGCCCACGAGATAGGGGGCGCGCCCCCTGTCTCGTGGACAGGGTGTGGGGCCCCTGGTGTATTTCTTTCGCCCAATAATTCTTATTAATTCCAAAAAGTGCCTCCGTGGATTTTCAGGACGTTCCAAGAACTTTTCTTTTCTACACATAAAACAACATCATGGCAGTTCTACTGAAAATAGCGCCAGTCCGGGTTAGTTTCATTCAAATCATGCAAGTTAGAGTCCAAAACAAGGGCAAAAGTGTTTGGAAAAGTAGATACGTTGAAGACGTATCAACTCCCCCAAGCTTAAACCTTTGCTTGTCCTCAAGCAATTCAGTTGATAAACTGAAAGTGATAAAGAAAAACTTTTACAAACTCTGTTTACTCTTGTTGTTGTAAACATGAAAAGCCAGCATTCAAGTTTCAGCAAATATTATGAACTAACCATACTCACAATAACACTTAGGTCTCACAATTACTCATACCAATAGCATAATCAGCTAGCGAGCCATAATAATAAAACTCGGATGACAACACTTTCTCAAAACAATCATAACATGATATAACAAAATGGTATCTCGCTAGCCCTTTCTGAGACCGCAAAACATAAATGCAGAGCACCTTTAAAGATCAAGGACTGACTCAACATTGTAATTCATGGTAAAAGAGATCCAGTCAAGTCATACCCAATATAAACTAATAGTAATGAATGCAAATGACAGTGTGCTCTCTAGCGGGTGCTTTTTAATAAGAAGGGTGATGACTCAACATAAAAGTTAATAGATTGGCCCTTCGCAGAGGGAAGCAGGGATTTGTAGAGGTGCGAGAGCTTGATTTTAAAATAGATATTGAATAACATTTTGAGCGGCATACTTTCGTTGTCAATGCAACAACTATGAGATGGTTGTATCTTCCATACTACATGCATTATAGGCAGTTCCCAAGCAGAATGGTAAAGGTTTATACTCCCCCAACCACCAACAAGCATCAATCCATGGCTTGCTCGAAACAACGAGTGCCTCCAACTAACAACAGCCCTGGGGGAGTTTTGTTTAATTATTTTGATTTGCTTTGATCTTTTTGGATCATGGAACTAGGCATCCCGGTTACCGGCCCTTTCTCGTGAATGAGGAGCGGAGTCCACTCCTCTTGAGAATAACCCACCTAGCATGGAAGATATAGGCAGCCCTAGTTGTAACATGAGCTGCTCGGGCATACAAAACAGAATTTCATTTGAAGGTTTGGAGTTTGTCACATACAAATTTACTTCGAACGGCAGGTAAATACCGCATATTCAGGTATAGTGGACTCAAATGGAACAACTTTGGGGTTTAAGGAGCTGGATGTACAAGCACTATTCCCGCTTAGTACAGGTGAAGGCTAGCAAAAGACTGGGAAGCGACCAACTGAGAGAGCGACAACAGTCATAAACATGCACTAAAATTAATTCTCACTGAATACAAGCATGAGTAGGATATAATCCACCATGAACATAAATATCATGAAGGCTATGTTGATTTGATTCAACTACATGCGAGAACATGTGCCAAGTCGAGTCACTCAATTCATTCAAAGGAGGATACATCCCATCATACCACATCATAATCATTCTAATAGCATGTTGGCACGCAAGGTAAACCATTATAACTCATAGCTAATCAAGCATGACACAAGCAACTATAATCTCTAAATGTCATTGCAAATATGTTTACTTCATAATAAGCTGACTCGGAAACGATGAACTCATCATGTCGGGGATATACCTCGCGGTATGACCCGGCTGGAAGTATGACCCGGCCGGACTTGGCACTTCACCGTGGACCCGCCGGAGGACTGGCGACTCACGGGTCTGGCGGCTCACTGGTCAGACGACTCACGGATGACCCCGACGGCGGGTCACATGGAAGACTAGGCCCAAGGCATAGCGTGTCTCGCTCCCTGGTCATCGCAACATCAATACCAACCCAACTAGACGTAGGCCTTACCTTCATCGTAAGGGGCCGAACTAGTATAAACCCTCTCGTGTCCTTTGTCCCAATTTAACCCCTTCAAGATTCCTAGTTGCGATGGCTCCACAACTAAGTCCTTTCACGAGGACATCTGACGTGACAATTCCACGACAGTTGGCGCCCACCGTGGGGCCAGCGCACGGTGGATTTGAGTTCTTGAAGGGCAACTTCGAAGGGCTCAAGGGATACGTGGTGGGCCGGATGAGCAAGAGTCGTCGCGGCAAGATCTACATCGACGATGAAGGCTGGGGTCCCGACACCAGCTCAATTGAGTACGGATACCGGGTCCCTTCGGCGGAATCCATGTCTTCATCGGCCGGATCAGCGAGCCGGGCCCTGAGCCGGACAACTGCACCGACCTCGTCGAGACGGCTCAGCGTGCAAGGAAGGCCCGGACTCAACCTGTCTTAAGGCGTGCCTTCGTGGGCTGCATCCACGGAGAGGAACTTCCTGAGGGATCTGAAGATGGGGGTGAGACGGTTGTCCTCTCATACGGTGACTCATCCACCGGCTCAACAGATTCGTTGTATCAGGTGCAGGACGGCGCGCTCGGGGGCTGTTCCGATGGTAGCGGTATTCCGGACCCCTGTGAGCCGCCAAGATGGGCAGGGATCTACATGGCTGGGACTCAGCCCGGTGCAAACTCTACAGCTGCGGCAGCGATCACATCCGGGTTAGGAGCAGCCGGGGCAGGCGGCCCCGTGCGCCCACCGGCTCAGGTGCTGATGGACCTCATGGACAAGCTCACGGCCCTATTAACTGCCACAGTTATTCCTGCAGACAAAGATGAGCATGACGCAGTGGTAGCACAGGTGCGTGAGGAGATAGCTCAGGCCAAAGAGGCCTTGGCAGCTGAGGATACTAGACTAGCCGTGGAGCGGGAGGCTCTCGACGCCCGGGCACAGCGCTTGCAGTCAGAAGCTTACCAGCTCACGATGAGCTTAAATGCATCCAATGAGGAGGACCGGCTCAACCTCGGGAGGTGGTACCGCCTCATCTTCAGCGCGTTTAGTGGCTCTTCCCATGGAAGGTGATGACCCGGCGGTAGTGGAAACCCGGAGAGTCAGAGAGCTTCTTCAGACGGCCTTGGCTCAGACCGAGGAGAGGCTATGGGAGCTCGTAACAGCAGTTTGAAGCACATAAAGGCTCGTGAAGGGACGCACATCATCAGATCAACTGAGCATCTGCTATCTTTTTTGGTTAACAAAAATACCAGGTGATATCCTTTCAATTTATTTTTTATCAGTGCTTGTTAAATTTTTTGTGAAACAACAACTCTGCCATACAGTGTTGTCATCTGCAGGACAAAGTTATTTATTACAAAGCTGGTGTTATACCATGGGGGCGCAACACGTGTTAGCAACTTTTTGCACCGACGTTCGTCTGTGCCTGGCTACTCGAAGGACATGTGTATGAGCCGCCGCCCCCGTGGTCCGGATTACATCAACTCACCGGGACCACACTTGCAGTCGGTTCATCTGACCGTGCCCGCGCCGACTCAACCGTCCGCGCGCACGACTGACTCGTTTGTCCGCACGGCTTACAATGTCGCGGCTGGCTCATGCGTTCGCTTCGTCTTCTGAATGTCGCAGGTTTGACTCCGACATATATATCAACAAATCAAAGCCATGTATGCTTACACAAGCTGTCCAATGGACATATGTGAGCCGCCCCCGCTACGTTGAGCCGCCCCTGTCATGTTGAATGGATCATCCATCATCCGAACAAAATAGGTGATATCCATCTAAGTTTATTTTATTAGCACATGTTGTTTTTGTCAAAGAACAAGTTTATCTTTGCCTTGGTCTGTAATATTGTTTATGCAGGGCAATTATTTATGAAAAAAAGTGATATTATACCGCGGAGATGGAGGCATGCCAACATCTTTTGGCACAGGTGATCGTCGTTACTCAACGGACTCCCGCACCGGCTTACAACGCCGTGGCCGTCTCTCGCGATCATGCCGGCTTACAACAAGGAGGACAACTTGCCCGTCCGCACCGGCTTACAACGCCACGGCCGGTTCATCTGTCTATACCGCCTCTGATGTTACATTCGTCTTTACCATCCGTATCTCGCGGCCTGGTCTATATGAACACACCGAGCCGCACTTGTCTGGATGAGCTGTTTATTGAGTATGAGCAAGTCACTACTTGGGAAGCCGGTTTTCTTCCAACAAATTAGAGGCAAATTATCATATATTATCAGCCGCCGTCTGCACTGGATGGTTCAATGGGCAGGTGCACAAGTCGCCGCCACTACAGTTTGGTTAACTTCAAACAACTAGTTGGAAGGAGCCATTGGCTGAGTTGCTGACACGGCTCATACGGGATCATTTATAACCCGCCGCAGTCACCTCAACCTTTTGTGGATTCACATCGCGCTATCAACGCCAATGATGTACACCTTCTCCTATGTTCAAATATGGAGAATCTCAAGCCAACTCCTTGAGTCGTCTTGAGACTCGGGGGCTACAATGGTATGACTCGGCAAAATTAACCGGTTTCAATGGATTCAAGAACTCTGGGTCATTGGAGGGAAGGTAACTCGGTTCCAGAGGCTACCGCGATATTGGTGAAAACTTTAAGGGCCGCCAGAAAATATCCGGTTTAAAAAGAAGGATTCGGTTTAAAATCAGGTTCAAGAGACATCTCTCTCCCACAAAGCACCGAAGCTCTTAATATCCGATTTAAAAACCGGTTCAAGGGAAATTTATTTACCACAAGGCTTTGAAGCTCTCAAATCCGGTTCAAATCCGACTCAAGGTAAATTTATCTCTCACAAAGTTTTGAAGCTTTCACATCCGGTTTAAACTTCCGTTCAAAAAGAATTAATCTCTCGCAAGTTCGATTTTTCTCAGAAAAATTAAAGGTTGCCAAAGAACTTGCTGCCATGATGCGCGGTTCAAACATAGGTATCCTGCCTTACGGCTTACATTATTATGGTCACTTGGGGGCTTCCTGCTCATCGGGCATAGCTATCAGTACCCTCTTGATCGGTGCAATGCCAAAACTTATATGGTCACTTGGGGGCTTCCTGTTCAAACATAGGTTGTATTCGAACCAAAGAGAACATAACTGTCGATACTCTTTTGATTAGCAAACTGCTGAACCCACTTGGGAGCTTCTTGATCGTATCCGAATCATAGCTCAACCCCTTTGGGAATCGACGTGGATCGTATTCGAATCAGCGTCGTTAAACAACTCTTAAGGTCACTTGGGGGCTTCCTATTCAAACATAGGTCGTATTCAAACCAAAGAGAACATAGCTGTCGATACCCACTTGATCGGCATCGCCAACGCCACTGGGGGCTATATGATCGTATTCGAATCTTAGCTTAACCCCTTTGGAACGGTTTACTGATCATATTCGAATCAGAAGCCTTAAAATTTTTATCTATTTTTATACAATCAAAAGTATTTGAGTTGTCACAAATATCTTATGTGCCGGCTTTTACAGAGTTGAGTTATCAACTTCACTGTCCGGGTCACGTAAACCGGCGGTATCATTCAAAGGATCATAGGGATCTTGTGATCTACTTGTGTGCAGGATAAGACTACATTTGGGTGGTTACCCGCCCTGGCTTTTGACGTTAAGTCGCCAGGGCATTTGTTGTTTAAACTCTGTGCAGGATTTGCAAAACTATGACTTATATAAATGCTTCAGTCCAAGCTCATCACTGAAATTGGTGTCTCAAAAGGGTTATCAATTATTGATTTTCTCAAGGGCTATAGGCCACCGGGTTACAAAAATTCCGGCTTACAATGAATGCCCATTAAGTCTTCATCGGCCAAAAGCCGCCAGGTATTTAAACTCTGGATTTATTTGTCAACCGATGAGGTATTTACATCTTTAATAGCCAAAACTGGCTGGATTTTCATGATGATATTGAATGATCGAGGTTTTCATACCGGATTATATTATTCAAATCTTTAATAGCCAAAACATGGCTGGATTATTATTATGGTTATCAATAGCCAATATTATGATGGAGGTCTTCAAAGTCGCTTCAGCGCAATGGCTATTATTTTATTAATGGATATGATTTATTCTACAATGGAAGGAATAGTCCCGAGTTGCTGCAGGCTTACGACCCGGTACTTGGGGGCTATATTATTCAAATTGAGGGTACATCAAATATGCAAGTCTCACATCGCTGCAAGCATGCACCATGACACTTGGGGGCTAATGCAAAGTCATTTTTGCTCACCTCATTGAAGACCCGACTCATCACATTGTAATGAGCTGGCCCTTGGGGGCTACCAATTGCTCCTGTCAACAATTCAAGGTACACAAGTCTTAATCCATTATATTGAAAGGTCCACTACTCAGTTGGTAGAGTACAAAGCTCTTAACCTTATGGACGTGGGTTCGAGCCCCATGGTGAGGGTTACATCATATGATATTATTTTCAATGAAGTATATATAAAGTCCCAGCTCAGTATTATCTTACTAAGCCGGCCCTTGGGGGCTACACATTGCTGTTCAAATTTACATGGTTATATCTACAAAGTCCCTGCTCATTATTGCATAATGACCCGGCCCTTGGGGGCTACACTGGTTGAAATTTTCATGAGCATAAAGCAATTACAAGTCCCAGGTTGCTGCAAGCATGACAACCCGACACTTGGGGGCTACATGTGTGGAATATTCAGTTTATATGATTGAGATGAATAAACCGGATTTCTTAAAGGTTGCAACATATATTGGAGCAAGTCTTAAACCATCACTTTGTTCTGCTCAAGACTTGGGGGCTACAGGTAATATGGATATAAGGGAGAAAAATCTTCAAATTATCAGTTTTGAGCAAATCAGGAGGATCAATTACATAAACCGGTGTCAACAACAATTATGACCCGGCATCGTCTGTTTTATAATCCGGTAGTTTTTGGTAATGATAAACTAGCAAGTTTTACATCTTCAAGCCGACTGAATATCAGATGAGTATTTGAAGACCAAAATTATTTAGCCTAGCGCCTTGGAAGCCGACTCAAGTGGATTATTCTTCACAATATTTTTCTGTGAGAAACCAACATCAGCAAATTGAGTATGAAGCTAGCTTATTTGACCCGGATTTTCTAGATGAAGGAAATGATAATTGGACTTAAGGATAATCAGGTCCCGTCTCAGGAGAATATTTAACCCAGAGCACAAGGAATTAAGGATGATCAGGTGCCAGCATGCAAGAATTTTTAACCCAGAACACAATCTGTCAAAGTTGTTCTTGTGTTTGTTTTACAGGATCAGTTTAACATGGATAAATCCAAATTAAACTGGGGGCTAATGTCGGGGATATACCTCGCGGTATGACCCGGCCGGAAGTATGACCCAACCGGACTTTGCTCTTCACCGTGGACCCGCCGGAGGACTGGCGACTCACGGGTCTGGCGGCTCACTGGTCAGACGACTCACGGATGACCCCGACGGCGGGTCACATAGAAGACTAGGCCCAAGGCCCAGTAGGCGGGCTCATATTATGGTGGACCGGCTTAAGACAGAAGGCATGAGGAATATTTCCTTTACGAGGAAGCAAGACCCGTACATGTATCCGACTTGTAATAGAGAATAAGTTAGTTCAAATCCTAATAGGAATCTATGTTGGGGAACGTAGTAATTTCAAAAAATTTCCTACGCACACGCAAGATCATGGTGATGCATAGCAACGAGAGGGAAGAGTGTTGTCTACATACCCTTGTAGACCGTAAGCGGAAGCGTTAGCACAACGCGGTTGATGTAGTCGTACGTCTTCACGGCCCGACCGATCAAGCACCAAAACTATGGCACCTCCGAGTTCTAGCACACGTTCAGCTCGATGACGTCCCTCGAACTCCGATCCAACCGAGTGTCGAGGGAGAGTTTCGTCAGCACGATGGCATGGTGACGATCTTGATGTTCTACCGTCGCAGGGCTTCTCCTAAGCACCGCTACAATATTATCGAGGAGGACTATGGTGGAGGGGGGCACCGCACACGGCTAATAGATCTCAAGGATCAATTGTTGTTGTGTCTTTGGGGTGCCCCCCTGCCCCCATATATATAGGAGCAAGGGGGGAGGCGGCCGGCCTATGGAGGAGGCGCACCAAGGGGGGAGTCCTACTCCCACCGGGAGTAGGACTCCTCCTTTCCTTGTTGGAGGAGAAAAGAGGAGGAGAGGGAGAAGGAAAAGGGGGCCGGCCCCCTTGTCCAATTCGGACCAGAGGGGGGGCGCAGGCCTCCTTCCTTTTGGCCTCTCTCCTCTATTCCCGTATGGCCCAATAAGGCCCATATACTCCCCGGCGAATTCACGTAACTCTCCGGTACTCTGAAAAATACCCGAATCACTCGGAACCTTTCCGAACTCCGAATATAGTCGTCCAATATATCGATCTTTACGTCTCGACCATTTCGAGACTCCTCGTCATGTCCCCGATCTCATCCAGGACTCCAAACTCCTTCGGTACATCAAAACTCATAAACTCATAATATAACTGTCATCGAAACCTTAAGCGTGCGGACCCTACGGGTTCGAGAACTATGTAGACATGACCTAGAACTATTCTTGGTCAATAACCAATAGCGGAACCTGGATGCCCATATTGGCTCCTACATATTCTATGAAGATCTTTATCTGTTAAACCGCATAACAACATACTTTGTTCCCTTTGTCATCGGTATGTTACTTGCCCGAGATTCGATCGTCGGTATCCAATACCTAGTTCAATCTCGTTACCGGCAAGTCTCTTTACTCGTTACGTAATGCATCATTTCATAACTAACTCATTAGCTACATTGCTTGCAAGGCTTATAGTGATGTGCATTACCAAGAGGGCCCAGAGATACCTCTCCGACAATCGGAGTGACAAAACCTAATCTCGAAATACGCCAACCCAACATGTACCTTTGGAGACACCTATAGTACTCCTTTATAATCACCCAGTTACGTTGTGACGTTTGGTAGCACCCAAAGTGTTTCTCCTGTAAACGGGAGTTGCATAATCTCATAGTTATAGGAACATGTATAAGTCATGAAGAAAGCAATAGCAACATACTAAACGATCAAGTGCTAAGCTAACGGAATGGGTCAAGTCAATCACATCATTCTTCTAATGATGTGATCCCGTTAATCAAATGACAACTCATTTGTCCATGGCTAGGAAACATAACCATCTTTGATAAACGAGCTAGTCAAGTAGAGGCATACTAGTGACACTATGTTTGTCTATGTATTCACACATGTATTATGTTCCGGTTAATACAATTCTAGCATGAATAATAAACATTTATCATGATATAAGGAAATAAATAATAACTGTATTATTGCCTCTAGGGCATATTTCCTTCACTCTACATGTAAGCCGCCCCTTCAACTTATATAAGGAGGGGCAGGGCTCCCCAAAGAGGGACAAGAAAAGAAAAACAACTCCTCGAGAACCAGGCATAGCGTGTCTCGCTCCCTGGTCATCGAAACATCAATACCAACCCAACTAGACGTAGGCCTTACCTTCATCATAAGGGGCCGAACTAGTATAAACCCTCTCGTGTCCTTTGTCCCGATTTAACCCCTTCAAGCTTCCTAGTTGCGATGGCTCCACAACTAAGTCCTTTCACGAGGACATCTGACGTGACAATTCCACGACACATCATATTTACAAAAAAAAGAGGTCGAGTTCATACCAGCTTTTCTCATCTCAATAAGTCCATCATATATCGTCATTATTGCCTTTCACTTGCACAACCGAACGATGTGTATAATAATAAAAGTGCATGTGCATTGGACTAAGCTGGAATCTACAAGCATTCAACTCAAGAGAGAAGGCAAGTAATATGGGCTCTAAGTTAAATAAACAATCATGCATATGAGAGCCACTAAACATTTTCAATATGGTCTTCTCGACCCCCAAAGGGAAGAAAAGAAAATAAAACTATTTACACGGGGAAGCTCCCAACAAGTAAGAAGAAGAACTAGAAATCTTTTTGGGTTTTCATTTTAAATGCTACTACAAGCATGGAAATTAAACTAACTAATTTTTTGGTTTTTCTTAAGGTTTAAGAAACACACAAGAAGAAAACTAGAAAAAGAAATTTAAACTAGCATGGATAATACAATGAAAGAGTATGAGCACCGTCGACTAGTGTGTAAACATGAATGTAAAGTCGGTGAGAAATACGTACTCCCCCAAGATTAGGCTTTTGGCCTAAGTTGGTCTAATACCAAGGACTGCCGCTACTCTCCCCGGTGTACTGGGAGGTGTAATCAGGATACCACTGGCTGGTCATCTCCGGATCCCACTGGACAGATGATGCACGATAAGGGTCCAGTTCAGGTTCCAGCTCAGGTTCAGGTTCTGGAGTGAAAGCTTGGGCTCGATGATTGTACACTGCTTCCGACGTGACAAGAAAATTTTCTGCAAGCAAATCAAACAACAGAGGCGTTGGTAAAATAATAATCTCAATGTGTTTTTTTATTAAATCTAAGTTTATACAAGAGCATCTTCTCTTCGTTGTCAACAATAAACTTGTGTGCTACCATGCTCTTGTAATCTAGAATGTGAGGAGGCAATTTTGTCTCCTCTTTCTCATGGTGCCTAATGGGTATCTGAAAATGTCTAGCAAGACGTGCAACATAGATACCTCCAAATATGGGGCCTTTTGTACGATTCGGGGCTAGCCGTTTAGCAACGACGACACCCATACTAAAAGTATTGTCTCCAAGCAAGGCATGTTGAAGAATGATAATATCAGGAACGCTAAAGTTTCCACTATTTCCATGACCAATCAAGCATCTACTAGCAAATATGGCAAAGTAGAGTAAAACAGGAAAGTGTATGCTAGAGATTTTTGCCTCAGAGCCCTTCTTTGGCTCCTCTACAGCTATAGTGTTAACAAAGCCATCCATATCTTTACGATGGGGTTCCTCTAATTCTCCCTCATAAGGTATCCTACACTCCGTGCAAAAATTATGTAAAGACATTTCTCCGAATTCATCATATAAATGAAATGATACTGCAGGCGGTGACTTCTTAGGATAATAATAAAAGTTTTGCATGAAAGTATTGATGAGTAAGAGATACTGATCGATCCGGTCATTGATGAAACCGGTGAGGCCTGCATTCTCGATCAAAGAATAAAAATCTTCATGAATTTCAGCTTCTTTCAAGAAATCATTGCATGGCCATTCACATGCCCGCACTTCCGCTAAGCGAGGAATATTATACTTGGCTTTTTCCTTCTCTTTGGCTTGTTTTTCCTGAGAGCCTTGGCTAGAAGAGCCCCTCAAAAATTTCCTTAACATTTTCTAAAAATTTCTGAAATTTTAGTAACTTCAAAATAAAAGTGAATAAGACTAAACAAGATTGGTAGCAACTACTCCTACAAGTGCCTAGAGCCTATATCATGCATTAGAATTGCTTGGGACCTCATAAATTTAACATGCAAGCCCAAGAACATGGTCACCTATGCAGCAAAAATTTGCAATGAATAAAGCACTAGAACAAAAACTAATTGGACCAATGGTGGAGTCACATACCAAGCAACAATCTCCCAAAGCAGTTTTGTGAATGGAGCTTTAAGCAAGGAGATCGAAAATCACAGCAAAATGAGCTAGAACTCGTGCTTGAGCTGGATGGGGATTTTTTTGGGTAGAAGATGAATGTGTGGGTGCTGGCATAAGTGGAGGGGGGCACCAGGGGCCCACGAGACAGGGGGGGCATGCCCAGGTGGGGTGGGCGCGCCCTCCACTCTCGTGGCCTGGTGCTTGCCCCTCCTGCAGTGTTTTCAGTGCCTAAAATCCTCAAATATTCCATAAAAAATCATACTAAATTTGCAGGGCATTTGGAGCACTTTTATTTTCGGGATATTTTTTTATGCACGGATAATTCAGAAAACAGACGGATAATACTATTTTTGCTTTATTTATTCTAAATAACAGAAAGTAAAAAGAGGGTACAGAAGGTTGTGCCTTCTAGTTTCATCCATCTCGTGATCATCAAAATGAATCCACTAACAAGGTTGATCAAGTCTTGTTAACAAACTCATTCCAAATAACACGGAACCGGAGAAATTTCGGATAACACTAAGTTACCTCAACGGGAATATGAAAATCCCGAACAATAAGAATATCATACTTTTTCTTGACAGTAGGGAGAGGAAATTCAAAACCTCCAATAATAATAGTTGGAACTTTTCCAATAGAATTAATGCTATGAACTTGAGATTGTTTCCTCGGAAAATGTACCGTATGCTCATTACCATTAACATGAAAAGTGACATTGCCTTTGTTGCAATCAATAACAGCCCCTGCAGTATTAAGAAAAGCTCTACCAAGGATGATAGACATACTATCGTCCTCGGGAATATCAAGAATAACAAAGTCCGTTAAGATAGTGACATTTGCAACCACAACAGGCACATCCTCACAAATACCGACAGGTATAGCAGTTGATTTATCAGTCATTTGCAAAGATATTTCAGTCGGTGTCAACTTATTCAATTCAAGTCTACGATATAAAGAGAGAGGCATAACACTAACACTGGCTCCAAGATCAGATAAAGCAGTTCTAACATAATTTATTTTAATGGAGCATGGTATAGTTGGTACCCCTGGATCTCCAAGTTTCTTTGGTATTCCACCTTTGAAAGTGTAATTAGCAAGCATGGTGGAAATTTCATCTTTCGGTATGTTTCTTTTATTTGTAATGGCATCCTTCATATATTTAGCATAAGGATTTACTTTAAGCATATCAGTTAAGCGCATGCGTAAGAAAATAGGTCTAATCATTTCAGCAAAGCGCTCAAAATCCTCATCATCCTTTGTCTTGGATGGTTTAGGAGGAAAGGGCATGGGTTTCTGAACCCATGGTTCTCTTTCTCTATCGTGCTTCCTAGCAACAAAATCTGTCTTATCATAACGTTGATTCTTTGATTGTGGGTTATCAAGATCAACAGCAGGTTCAATCTCTACTTCATTGTTTTTGCTAGGTTGAGCATCAACATGAACATTATCGTTAACATTGTCACTAGGTTCATGTTCATCACCTGATTGTGTTTCAGCATCAGAAATAGAAATATCATTGGGATTCTCAGGTGTGTCTATAGTAGGTTCACTAGAAGCATGCAAAGTCCTATCGTTTTTCTTTTTCTTCTTTTTAGAAGAACTAGGAGCCTCTAAATTGTTTCTCTGAGAATCTTGCTTGATTCTCTTAGGGTGGCCTTCAGGATACAAAGGTTCCTGAGTCATTCTACCAGTTCTAGTAGCCACTCTAACAGCAAAGTCATTTTTATTATTTAATTCATCAAGCAAATCATTTTGAGCTCTGAGTACTTGCTCAGCTTGAGTAGCAACCATAGAAGTACATTTGCTAATGAGTTTGAGTTCACCTTTAACTCTAGCCATGTTATCGCTCACACGTCCTATCTCGAAAGCATTATTCTTTAACTCTCTACCAACATAAGCATTAAAACTCTCTTGTCTAGCCATAAAGTCATCAAATTTATCTAAGCATGGGCTATGAAATTTAGTAGAGGGAATTTCAACTTTATCGTATCTATAAAGAGAATTTACCTTTACTACCTGTGTCGGGTTATCAAGACAATGTGGTTCTTCAACAGGCGGTATATTAAGACCATGTATTTCTTCAATAGGAGGTAAATTCTTGACATCTTCAGCTTTAATACCTTTTTCTTTCATTGATTTCTTTGCCTCTTGCATATCTTCAGCACTGAGAAATAAAACACCTCTCTTCTTCGGAGTGGGTTTAGGAATAGGCTCAGGAGTTGGCTCAATTGGTTCAGGAATTGCCTCAGGAACTGGCTCAGGGAGAGTTCAATTATTTTCATTAGTCAACATATTATTCAATAGTAATTCAGCTTCGTCGACTGTTCTTTCCCTGAAAACACAACCAGCACAACTATCCAAGTAGTCCTTAGAAGCATCAGTTAGTCCATTATAAAAGATATCAAGTATTTCATTTTTCTTAAGAGGATGATCAGGCAAAGCATTAAGTAACCGGAGAAGCCTCCCCCAAGCTTGTGGGAGACTCTCTTCTTTGATTTGCACAAAATTATGTATTTCCCGCAAGGCAGCTCGTTTCTTATGAGCAGGGAAATATTTAGCAGAGAAGTAATAAATCATATCCTGGGGACTACGCACACAACCAGGAGCAAGAGAATTATACCAAGTCTTAGCATCACCCCTTAATGAGAACGGAAATATCTTAAGGATATAAGAATAGCGAGACTTCTCATCATTAGTAAACAGGGTAGCTATATCATTCAACTTGGTAAGATGTGCCACAACAGTTTCAGATTCCAGGCCATAAAAAGGATCAGATTCAACTAAAGTAATAATCTCGGGATCAACAGAGAATTCATAATCCTTATCAGTAACACAGATAGGTGAAGTAGCAAAAGCAGGGTCAGGTTTCATTCTAGCATTAAGAGACTGCTGCTTCCATTTAGCTAATAATTTCTTAAGATCATATCTATCATTGCAAGCAAAGATAGCTCTAGCAGCTTCTTCATTCATAACATAATGAAGGAAATATGCCCTAGAGGCAATAATAAAGTTATTATTTATTTCCTCATATCATGATAAATGTTTATTATTCATGCTAGAATTGTATTAACCGGAAACATGATACATGTGTGAATACATAGACAAACTTAATGTCACTAGTATGCCTCTACTTGACTAGCTCATTAATCAAAGATGGTTATGTTTCCTAACCATAGACATGTGTCGTCATTTGATTAACGAGGTCACATCATTAGGAGAATGATGTGATTGACTTGACCCATTCTGTTAGCTAGCACTTGATCGTTTAGTATGTTGCTATTGCTTTCTTCATGACTTATACAAAGTTCCTACAATTATGAGATTATGCAACTCCCGTTTACCGGAGGAACACTTTGTGTGCTACCAAATATCACAATGTAACTAGGTGTTTATAAAGGAGCTCTACAGGTGTCTCCAAAGGTACATGTTGAGTTGGCGTATTTCGAGATTAGGATTTGTCACTCCGATTGTCGGAGAGGTATCTCTGGGCCCTCTCGGTAATGCACATCACTATAAGCCTTGCAAGCAATGTAGCTAATGAGTTAGTTACAGAATGATGCATTACGTAACGAGTAAAGAGACTTGCCGGTAACGAGATTGAACTAGGTATTGGATACCGACGATCGAATCTCGGGCAAGTAACATACCGATGACAAAGGGAACAACGTATGTTGTTATGCGGTTTGACCGATAAAGATCTTCGTAGAATATGTAGGAGCCAATATGAGCATCCAGGTTCCGCTATTGGTTATTGACCAGAAACAGTTCTAGGTCAGGTCTACATAGTTCTCGAACCCGTAGGGTCCGCACGCTTAATGTTACGATGACAATTTTATTATGAGTTTATAAGTTTTTATGTACCGAAGGTTGTTCGGAGTCCCGGATGTGATCATGGACATGACAAGGAGTCTTGAAATGGTCGATACATAAAGATTGATATATTGGACGGCTATATTCGGACACTGGAAGTGTTCCGGGTGATTTCGGAGAAAACCGGAGTGCCGGAGGGGTTACCGGAACCCCCCGGGGAAGTATTGGGCCTTAGTGGGCCTGAGGGGAGAGAGAGGGCAGTAGCCCAGGAGGTGGCACGCCCCCTCCCATGGGGAGTCCGAATTGGACTAGGGGAGGGGCATGCGGCCCCTCTTTCCCTCTCCCTCTCCCTCTCTTTCCTTCCCCCTTCCTCCTTCCTAGTTGGACTAGGAAAGGGGAGTCCTACTCCCACTGGGAGGAGGACTCCCCCCTCCTTGGCGTGCCCCCTAGGGCCGGCCGGCCTCCCCCCTTGCTCCTTTATATACGGGGGCAGGGGGCACCTCTAGACACGCAAGTTGATCTTCGTGATCGTTCCTTAGCCGTGTGCGGTGCCCCCCTCCACCATATTCCACCTCGGTCATATCGTAGCGGTGCTTAGGCGAAGCCCTGCATCGGTAGAACATCATCATTGTCACCATGCCGTCATGCTGACGGAACTTATCCCCGACACCCTGCTGGATCGGAGTCCGGGGATCGTCATCGAGCTGAACGTGTGCTGAACTCGGAGGCGTCGTACATTCGGTACTTGGATCGGTCGGATCATGAAGACGTACGACTACATCAACCGCGTTGTCATAACGCTTCCGCTTTCGGTCTACGAGGGTACGCGGACAACACTCTCCCCTCTCGTTGCTATGCATCACCATGATCTTGCATGTGCGTAGGAATTTTTTTGAAATTACTACGTTCCCCAACAGTGGCATCCGAGCCTAGGTTTTATGCGTTGATGTTATATGCACGAGTAGAACACAAGTGAGTTGTGGGCGATACAAGTCATACTGCTTACCAGCATGTCATACTTTGGTTCAGCGGTATTGTTGGATGAAGCGGCCTGGGCCGACATTACGCGTATGCTTACGCGAGACTGGTTTTACCGCCGTGCTTTGCACACAGGTGACTAGCAGGAGTCTGTTTCTCCAACTTTAGTTGAACCGAGTGTGGCTACGCCCGGTCCTTGCGAAGGTTAAAACAGCACTAACTTGACGAACTATCGTTATGGTTTTGATGCGTAGGTAAGAACGGTTCTTGCTCAGCCCATAGCAGCCACATAAAATTTGCAACAACAAAGTAGAGGACGTCTAACTTGTTTTTGCAGGGCATGTTGTGATGTGATATGGTCAAGACATGATGCTATATTTTATTGTATGAGATGATCATGTTTTGTAACCAAAGTTATCGGCAACTGGCAGGAGCCACATGGTTGTCGCTTTATTGTATGAAATGCAAACGCCATGTAATTGCTTTACTTTATGACTAAGCGGTAGCGATAGTCGTAGAAGCAATAGATGGCGTAACAACAACGATGCTACGATGGAGATCAAGGTGTCGCGCCGGTGACGATGGTGATCACGACGGTGCTTCGGAGATGGAGATCACAAGCACAAGATGATGATGGCCATATCATATCACTTATATTGATTGCATGTGATGTTTATCCTTTATGCATCTTATCTTGCTTTGATTGACGGTAGCATTTTAAGATGATCTATCACTAAATTATCAAGAAGTGTTCTCCCTGAGTATGCACCGCTGCGAAAGTTCTTCGTGCTGAGACACCACGTGATGATCGGGTGTGATAGGCTCTACGTTCAAATACAACGGGTGCAAAACAGTTGCACATGCGGAATACTCAGGTTAAACTTGACGAGCCTAGCATATACAGATATGGCCTCGGAACACGGAGACCGAAAGGTCGAACGTGAATCATATAGTAGATATGATCAACATAGTGATGTTCACCATTGAAACTACTCCATCTCACGTGATGATCGGACATGGTTTAGTTGATTTGGATGACGTAATCACTTAGATGACTAGAGAGATGTCTGTCTAAGTGGGAGTTCTTAAGTAATATGATTAATTGAACTTAAATTTATCATGAACTTAGTACCTGATAGTATTTTGCTTGTCTATGTTTGTTGTAGATAGATGGCTCGTGTTGTTGTTCCGTTGAATTTTAATGCGTTCCTTGAGAAAGCTAAGTTTAAAGATGATGGTAGCAATTACACGGACTAGGTACGTAACCTGAGGATTATCCTCATTGCTGCACATAAGAATTACGTCCTGGAAGCACCGCTGGGTGCTGATGACTACTACACAACCTTCTTCTTGTAGACGTTGTTGGGCCTGCAAGTGCACAGGTTTGTAGGACAGTAGCAAATTTCCCTCAAGTGGATGACCTAAGGTTTATCAATCCGTAGGAGGCGTAGGATGAAGATGGTCTCTCTCAAACAACCCTGCAACCAAATAACAAAGAGTCTCTTGTGTCCCCAACACACCCAATACAATGGTAAATTGTATAGGTGCACTAGTTCGGCGAAGAGAGGGTGATACAAGTGCAAAATAGATAGTAGATAAAGGTTTTTGTAATCTGAAAATATAAAAACGGCAAGGTAACAAGTGGTAAAAGTGAGCACAAACGGTATTGCAATGATAAGAAACAAGGCCTAGGGTTCATACTTTCACTAGTGCAAGTTTTCTCAACAATAATAACATAGATAGAACATATGACAAGCCCTCAACATGCAACAAACACTACTGGAATCAGCTAGTTTGCCATCTGCCAGTTCTTTGCCGTCCGCTAGCGGACGGCAAAGAAGCTCCTTGCCATCAGCTTCCAAAAAGCAGACGGCAAAGAACTGGCTGATGGCAAAGACCAAGTTTGCCATCAGCCTGTTCTTTGCCGTCTGCTAG